>NC_135568.1:11131775-11411775 GCF_964340395.1 Glandiceps talaboti | reverse complement strand
GAATCATGATGTATTACTACATTTTGGGTATGTGCCTCAAGTTATTTGCTCTGTGATGTGATTTACTACAGTACTAAGTGCACACAGTGTAGTTTTCATACGACCCAAGTGTGTCGTATTCCATGAAACCTGGACGCTGCGTGCGAGAGAGAATAATCGAACGCGGTTATAGATAGCATAGCTGTCATCTTCAGACAACGTAGAGAGGATTACATGATACATTCTTACCCTAAAAATTACGTCATTTCTCATTATCAATTATTTCGACTATTGACAGTTATGACTTTTACTAGTAGCTACAAGCTGCTTCGGTTACATGTGACCATGGAGGTATAAGGGGAGATTGTACCTCCATGATTTGATAGTGATGTGTGACATCAATTATGGCTTTCAACACGAATAAGAAATACCTGAGAAAACTTTGAAGTCTTGTAGAGTTTCTCTCAGACTGATGAACTATAAATATGTGATTGTGTAATTTTTAAACTCTAACGAGACACCACCACCACCACAGCGATTATTTGTCCAATTTTTTTATTTTCCTACAAATAATCCATCAAACCCAAGAAGCAAAAACCAGAGAATTAGTAATATTGTATGATCATTCATCATCATGATAAAGACGTCATTAAATATCAGGAAGCTTAACCCATTGTCTGTATAAAATCATATAAAAACTACACTGCAGTATGTTTGTGGAATTTGTCTGACTTTATGTACATTTAAGCTCTTCATAACAGAATGTTTGGTTATTTAGCGACCACCATTAGTCTCGTACGGGTATGATCGTATCTCGTGGGATTTCAGATAAGTCAGCGATATGATTTCGTTACCATGACAACATAGTCATTGCTACCATTTCTTACTTATCTGTACCAAGTAGGTAGTATTATTGCAATGGATTTAACTATCTAAAGTATCTACTCGTTCCACCTGGACGAGACATCACCCTTCCACCCTCAGCAATAAATCCTTGCTTGGAGATTGTCACAGGGGAGATATCAGCGACCCCTAAATTGCACTTGATGTGGGATTTAAGTGATCCTGTGTGATCCAAGCTTCGATAAGATTATTTTTAGCGTCTAAACATCAACTTATATAGTTCAAAACCTGCCAGATACCGCCGATGACGTAGTACGTTGTAAATCATGATGTAGTACGTCTCATCAGGTGATGAGGAAGAACGCTTGAAGTGATGACGTATACGTAGTACGTTGCAAATCAGAAGTAGTTGCAAATGTAGTACGTCTCAGCGATGATGAGGAAGAACGCTTAAGGTGATGACGTAGTGCGTGCCAATACTTGAACTTCTCCCATAAACAACACAGTTCATGTTTTATGCGCTGGAGTCAGGCATGTATATAGGCTAATTTGTTTAGGGGTTGAAGGTTATCTCCTGTCTTACTTCTGGATGTGTATTGTCAATTTTCAAATTATTGGCCTTCCTTAATGCGTCACTAGCTGCTCCTGGAATTTTTTTTGTACATGTTTTGTGAGATGCAATAACTTACTCATGATATTTTTCACCGTGAATATTATTGCAACACCTGTGGGTAAACATACGTTGTGTAGCTTTATACACGATAAATCAAAGCAAATTGATTTTGGGTCCGCACCCAAAAATCAGCGCCCTCAACGGCGATAACGATTTCAATCTGTTTCTGTACTACTTATGGATAATATAAACCACTGATTAACATATACAATGTCTACTTATTGGTATTTTAACATTTTTCAGTAAATATATTGTGGTTTTCTGATAGAATACAACTTATACAGTTTCAACATGATGACATATATTCAAAACCAAGTTTTCACTCAAGATTTTAACATGCCTCTACACTACCTATGAATAATATTACTCCTACTTAAATATACAATGTCATTTAATAATTGACCAGGTTTTAGTGAATATATCTTTGGTTAGTTGATAAAAAAAATGTCCCAGTTGCAACTTGTACGGGTTTAAAATTGAATCAGATATTTAACATGCAGGAATGACCCAGGTATCATGTTATATCCTTGTCGAAATGACGAAAAAATATTGTAAGCATCGTCCCTTGCACAATGTACCTCATGTTATTCTCTCTTAGATGTTGATATTAATAGTCATCTTACAGTCTAGAGAACAAAAAGTCCCCCCCCCCATAAACTTAAAACTATGTTACTGTCAGTCGCGTTGTGCTTCATGCAATCATTAAGTCGAATAAATACACACACACACACACACACACACACTCACACACACACACACACACACACAACACACACACACACACACACACACACACACACACACACACACACACACACACACACACACACACACACACACACACACACTTCTAGTATTTGTCAACTGGAACACTTCATGGATTCCGTCACTGAGATTAACCCTTTTGACCTACGTTGACATTTTGCCCTGTATTAAAGAGTATGTGCCATTTGTTCCCTACCGGAAAACACACTTACTGAACTGGACTGATAGATTCAATACACCCCTTTAAGCTCACAATCAGCTGTACAATACAAATCACTTCCCTAGAGAAATGACGGCTCAATTATCGACCATAAACACGATTTACCACAGCAGTAATATCACAAAACTATGCCACACTTGTGCGTATTTTTAAGTCATCTCAACTTAGCCTATCCGTGGAGACGTTCTTCGCGTGACATATTGCCCAGTTTTATATTGATGACGAAGTCAAGAGCATGTAACTAGACTTTTAAAATATTTCATGGTCACGATCACACACGTTTCTGTTGCACACACAGTTTGTGCATGGCAATAAAAAGTTCTTGATATCGGGTTTTATAGTACTCTAGTTTTACTATAATGTGTGAATATGCTGTTGGTTTTCTCTTAGGAACTTTGTTCGTGGCTTTAGAAGCTGAGATAAAATCATACATTTCCTTAAATGGCAGTCTCATGAGAATTTAAAATGGTAAATAATTCCGCGGTAGTTTCAAGTTGTTCAATATACATGTTCAATACCACTATACCCAAAATCTTATATGTCTCTAGAGGCTGGTCAGGATTCCTTGTGTGTGCACTTAAGTCTATTGTTATATTTGACCATTTGTATAAAACAAGACAATAATATCGTCGTCAAAATGTGATACGTGATAAGGTATAAAAACACACAACATGAGAATACCCATATCATCATCATGGTTGATGTTATACATGAATGACCTATTTGCGGTAGCTGTAGAACTTGGAAGATGATGTGGTGAAACCACATGACCTCTTTACGGCAAAAGTTACAGAACGTTCGCGAGGGAGGAAAAAAATGACAGTGGCGAGAATGTCAATATATTAAGTTTCAGTCTAAGTAGCATATTTGTATGCATGACTTGACATAGAGTTGATTTTACGCAGACAAATTGAAACAAGAACTATGACTGGGTCGATATCCTTGTTAACTGCAAAACGCGTCCTGAATCCAATCTGAAGTCCGAAACCGAAGAGAAATCTCCCCAAATAACTTTGACCGATTTGTAAGCTTAAGTGTGCAGGCTCGAATATGACGACAAAATGTCGACCTAAATATAAAGTGAAAAATTATGGTTTTGAAGTTTGATACCTTAAAGGACATATGGATACGAATTGGGTATTTATTTTGGATTTTTAACTGATAATCAACTGTACTATGTTTTTTCTAACTGAATAAATTGCAAGATATTAAAACAGTAAAACAATGCAAGTGTAAAATGT
The DNA here is from genome assembly GCF_964340395.1 of Glandiceps talaboti. Lineage (NCBI taxonomy): Eukaryota > Metazoa > Hemichordata > Enteropneusta > Spengelidae > Glandiceps > Glandiceps talaboti. Next base: position 11,408,054 of record NC_135568.1, on the reverse strand, counting down.
TTGTTATTGTACGTACAATAACAAACATTTTAAACTTGTTATATCTTTTTGCAGTGTATTGAGTTATGAATACATAATTGGTATATGTTGTTTTACATTTTTTTTCAAGTAGAAAAACATTGTAAACTTGTTCTATCAATGCAAAATTCAAAATAAATGTATTACCCAATTCTCAGCGATATAGCCGTCGGTGGCGGCGCTATTGTAATCATTGGCTAAATGAGTGACTAAAGTTCTATACACTGCGACAAATCATTCATTTTAATAGCCACTGTGACTAAATTTAGGTGAATCAAATAACATGAATTTGCCGTCAAAATCCGTTCTGCACTCCGTGAGTTTGTAAGCAATCGTATTAAACTCATCATTGTATGATAAAGTACATTATATTGGTATGGAACAATTTGTGAGTCTAGATTTTCAAGTAGAAAGTCATGACAAAATTATTTTATACATTAAAAATTCAAAATAAATACCCAATCCTCATCCATATGGCCACTTTAAATCACACCCTGCAACTGACCTAGCCACTCATCAAGGATACAAAATGACACGATTGTATTTTTGGGTGCCAAACAAATTGTCAAATTCATTCTGGGTCCCTTTGTGCATACTCAAGCACCTCTTCCATTGTGCTTTGTCGCTGAATGCTCATTTTGAGAGTGAATTATGTATTTGTGAGTATATTGTACACTTGCTATGGCTAAAATAAGGTCTCCGTTATCAAATATATATATTTAAGCAAACTGATGAGTAAGCTAACAGTTTAATCAGTCGTTGTAAACTCAGTTTTTTTAACTCAAAATAACTCAGACTACACTTTGATTGTACAGTTCTCATTCAATTTCTATTGAGGATTGCCAGTTTTCAGTGCGCCGCCATGTGACGAAGTATTAAAATGGATGTCTTACTTTCGTTTACTTCGTCTCAAAGCAGTTCGATACACTTCTGATTTGAATACAGACTTGAAACGTATTCACGCGTAACTAACGTCTATGATATATAGTTAACGAAATGTAATACGCAGTGAACACAGTAGCAACATTCCACGCTACTAGTTCTGTGATATCAAAAAACTTTCTATGGTGGTTCATGAGAAATATGATGTCATCACTTGATACTGTGTATTGATATGAATATCTATTCGAAGGTCAACGATTTGAACCGTGTCATCTCACTGACATGAACGATACACAATATTGTTTGGAATTGTTTAAAGTCACAGTAGTTATAACTGGACATTTTTTAAATACACGATTGTTGTTTCACATTTGATGGATTTAAAACAGTGCCTGATCATCTAATTATCAAACCCTGTCAGCAAGCCATAATATTAATATATAACTGTCAACGATTAAATGGTCCCGGTTGGTCAGTCATCCGAATCATCGTGCAAAATGGGTTATAAATTAAAGTTAGTGTGCCATATACCAATTCTTAAGATTGATTTAACCTTAAATTTAAAGTTAAGTCTGTTTTGGAAGGGATATGTAATACACGAAATATAATGATAAATACAATGTTACTGCTATTGGGAAGTCCAAAAGTCAAGGTTTATCAGATCAGTAATCGCAATCCACCAAACTTAAGCCACTTAGTCATTAAAATGATAATATTGATGATCGCAACAGCGTGATCTGTGTAACGACCCCTGCAATTATATATATATATATATATATATATATATATATATATATATATATATATATATATATATATATATATATATATATATATATATATATATATATATATATAATATATTGGACTTCATATATATATATATTGGACTTCATATATATATATATATATATATATATATATATATTGTCAAGGTCGGTACATATACTTATACTTAACGTTTGTATATATACTATGAAAGCGTATAGATCTGCGCAAATTTGGACTTCATCATCTAATATCTTCTTTATTGGCATATTTGGATTAACGTGACGTTTCATTACTGCGTTTGTTGCACATTATCATTTCTCTATGTCATGTATCATCATGAAGAGTAAATACATCATGTTAAAAGTGAGTATCGTTCGTTATATCGAGCTATGGTCCAGTCTTGTTGACATAACAGACATCGCGAAGCGTGCAAATCCCTCCCGTCCATGGTTCATTAAAGATTGGACTTATTGAGTGAGTGATTTTAACACATGTTCAACACTCAACCAACTAGTTAAACGAGTCTATAAAATTAGGGTACGTCATTTACACTGTCATCTGCCCTTATGGCACAGTGATGTCTTTGTATACACATTTCTCTTTTGAAATCCATGCAAAAATGCATCACGTGACAGTTTATATTTTTGTACCCTGGTGATCTGAGAATAAGCACTACACTACGTGTGTGTAAAATTGTTCAGACGATTATTATAGTCCGATATTGGTACAGTCTTACATCTCTAGAGTTTAACTTATACTAATGTTCGGCGTACGCATGTTAATGAAATATACAAATTTTGATATTTTTTTTATAAATGGAAAGATCGATATCAGTTATGGCCCATAGAGTCTGGAGTGGTGAGGTCATTAGTTCCACGCTAGTCTTGTTACATGCATTGTGAATGGAAGCCCATCATACCTTGACAGAAAATGCTGGGTTAGGGTTTATGATAGAATACGGTACCTACAATCTAACAAAGTTAGAATGGTTGTTGAGATTACTCTTAATAACTTTACATGATTATTTGATGGAAACATCCTTTGTATTACCATGGCTCTATTAGGGACGAGATCAATAGTTCAATGTAGGATAAAAAACTAAATTCTTCTACTGTGTGTGGGGGTGGGGGTGGAGCCATTTTAGTTCTCACCTACAAAAACTATCTTACTTTTAATGGATCCCTATTTATACAAATATTTTAATATTGTGATCACGTTGAAAAACATAACCCATCGGACAAATCATGGACAAGTATTAGCCTACTTACTTGTCTGTGGACAAATTTACTATGCTGCGCCCTCAACGTCTCTCATAGAATATCTTTTGATATGCACAGTTGACATGGTGATAATAATGTTTTAAGACAACGTTTATGATCTAATGGAACGATTTTGATTATTTATGTTCAGAAAGGTCACTAATCCTATCATAAATTGTCTTTACTAGTCAAGTATGTTAACGGTTCTTTGAGATGACATTTAATCCATGATAAATTAAATGTATAATTTATTTTCTAATCCACATTTTCGAAAGGGCAAAGGTTGGAAAGCATATGACAGACAGGAGCCAAGTGTTTCTCTGACAACCTAGAATGTCAAGAGAGACATATCTTAGATGATGCACTTCAATCTTCTGTTTAAATGTATCGCTGTGAAAATAGCAATGCAAAAACAGCGTCCGCTTTTTTGTTGTTTTTAGTTTCGGGATTGGGGACTTGGCAAGACTCAAATTTAGTTTCTAGTTTGATACTGATAATTCATAATTTAGAACCTTTTACTGTTGGTAGTTGGGTGAAACCGTGACGAACAACAGCGATCGAGGGGTTACCTATATTGGCAAGACCGAACAACACCATCTGGACCCTTTATGTGTGTTTTTCTCTAGTAGCCTGTTTTGCAACCCAAACAACATGAAGGAAGTACTGCTAGCTTATAAATTATAGAATAGAAATTGCAACAAGACTGAAAAACACAGACCCAATATATATGTATTTGTACCCCAGCCATTTTTGTAATCCAACCAAAATGAAGAAGAAAAGTAAGTCTAGTTTTAAGAGTATAAACACTGAAGAAAAACTCGACACCATATATTTATACCCTATAGCCAGTTTTGTATTACCCTAATAAGGTTAACAATTGATGACGATTTATCTGAAGGAAATAAACACTTAGGAGTCATGAATATTCATTGTTCACCTAATACATATTCATGTCTGATAATGTGGAAAAAAATAGTTTCAATTTGGTGTTTCATGGCAACTGAGCGAAAATTATGTGTGACGTGAAATCATGAAATGACTCTCCTGAATCTAAAGTTTTATCTTTGTTTCCTGGGGTGACGTTCTCGTTTAAGAAGAAAACAAATAACATTAGGGTCAGGGATGCTTGAGTTCAGACTATGTTGATAAATTTGTTACAGACTTTATCCGATGTAACAATGTATATATGACATGTAAACCTTGGATCCAATGTCCTGAAGGTTTTACCATGGTTGAGTATATAGAACACTTTTTATCAAATGTATTCATTATTTTCGTCCTTATTGGATCGTCTGCGTTTTTGGGAATCCGCGAATTTTGCGAATTTGTTGACGCAGTGTGCCATTTTTTTCTAAAACTGCATGGCGATGACGGCTCATTTTTATGGGAGATGCTATATGCGATCTAGTTTGTAGATGTTACTGCCTGCGGTATGTTGAATATTCAACCTAGTATTGGCAATGTAATAGGAATTTAGTCGTGTTTTCTGGCGCGGAAAATTAGCCGTCTGCCACTAATCGAGTTCCAGAAATCGGATTTGACATTTCCTATGGGTTGCATTCTCTGAAAATAACAGCTAATAAAAAGCACTTATATTCATTTTCTGTGTATAGCAACAGGGTCAAAGGTTGCAGAATAAACACTAGAATCCAGCTGGTTAAGTCACATGACAAAGCGGTTGGCATTTGTGGAGGGGGGGGGGAGTTGAATCTGTGATTTGGAACACGCCCTCAGGTTGTGCCTAGTCCATGCCACTCAAGAACTGAATGTGTACTCTGTGTGTAGTTCATGGAATTACATACATGTATCACAGTACGTTCCACGTACTTAAAATATTACATTTCATATTTTGAAGAATGATATGTGTGGTTTTCCTTTCAAATGATACTGGGTGTACGTTGATGCCCAGGGCGAGCGATCACTTACAAAAATGTAATTTTTATATAATATGAACATAATCGCGACCCTTCAGTTCCACCTTACGCTTGTACTCGATCTACAAAATGAAATTTACCCTGGAGAATTGCAAAATCTTATCTTAACACGAGAATGAATCTGTAAGGTCGATTTTTCCCCACAGAAGTAGGCGGTAAAACTCCGACGATGCTCGTTCACGCTCGTATTTTGTGGATATTTTTAACCGTACAGCTACTAATGAAGTCCCAGGCGAATTCTGGATAACGTCTCTGCGCATGCTCACCTAGGAGATAATCAAGCTCTCAGATACTGATCATTCCGTGTTTGTTACTATTTTTGCCTTAAGCCTGGCACGTTGACTGTTGTTCTCGTGTTCTCTGTGTATGGGTGAATTTGATGGTGAAGATACACCACTATTAGATATGCACGCGTTGGTGAGAGCCACAAATTTGGAAATTCTTGGAGGTCCTTTGGATACCTTACCGAACACACCATTGACAGGGAAACGGGCACGGATAGCAGCAAAAGCACGACATCCGAACTCGTTACTGCTTTCTCGAAATGTCCACGGCAAACGACCACCAGGGGCCGTTGATGGCCATGGGAACCCTAAAATGGTCATGGTACCCGGACCAGACTATAACGTAAGATGATTTACTTCTATATTTGAATACTGTCATCCGAGAATAACTACCATCTTGACCTTCCTCTATAATAGGAATCGATTTACCTCAAATCAAATGTACTCTAAATGCCAAAATATGCTATTTCTGACATTAAGATAAATTTCTGGTTTCATATCTGTACTCTGACTAGGTGTCACCTTCTTTAAAAAAAATATCACATCTTCACTGGATGGTATTGAAAATTAAGTAAGGGACAACAGTACGTTAAAATGAAATAGTAATGGCTTAATTGACTAGTAAGTGTTACGAATGTCTAGTTCAGATTCGATTACTTGAACTCTAGCAGCGACGAACGACTAAACGTATTTCTCCCAACTTGTAAATCTTGATTTGATTTTCAAAGTTTGGTAGATTATAACGTAATGCGTTTTTAAGATGAAGGGATCGTTATTTTTAAATCATTCTCATATTTTACATTAAAGGGATATTGTTAATCAGGCTCGTAAATAAACTTCTTTACGCTGTTTATCATCACAATCGATTGTTCGAATCACACCACTCACCTCACCTACAGGCAGTTATTTTTATCATTCTAAGTTTCACTGCAAAATTAGGATGCCGAAGCAGTAGAATTATCAAGTTGTTTTCCGACGTTGTTACAGAAGTTCACGTGTATGCATTGTAAGACTTTATTACAACTATTTAGTATTCAATGCACTATCATATCAACGTCATACTTTCAAATAGACCTTAGACCCCATGTGACACGCATAAAATCAGCGATTCAACAATCCGCTATCTTATAATCCCTGGTTTCAGATGTCAGAATTTTCCAAATACCTTTTGAAGGATGTTCTTGAAGCCTCTTCCTTCTTCTGGATTATAAAACTGTATCCTAAACGTTTCTCGTGTCGAAGATAAAGTGGGTAGTAGTACCTACACGGCCGTGTTGGCTCGTATATCACCCAGCCAAATCACTGTGCAGCTGCATGGTTACACTGCAACCACATGTTTGCTTCATAATTCAAATGAATTATTACCTGTGTACGAAGTACATCTACTAGATGGTCAATACTTGAAATATTAGAAGTAGTGTCATCATCTACAGATTAGCATAATTCACCACATGCTTGATTTGTAATATCATCTATCACATACTATTTATTTTCTGCCTTGCTTATGATGTGATTCATTTTACTGTCATATCATATTAATGGAAATTACATTTGTACAAACAAGAGCTGAGTTGTACAAAATGGATCGTTGTCAGAGAAGATGTTGTAAGCGTAGTAAAGTGGACGCTAATGTATTTTAATTTATCAATTTAAAACATACAATTATATATATATATATATATATATATATATATATATATATATATATATATATATATATATATATATATACATGAGATGAGATGTTGCGCATTATTTTGTCCAAGAAAAAAATTGATCTTGTGTTATATACGTATATATATATATATATATATATATATATATATATATATATATATATATATATATATATATATATTACATATATATATGTAATTTATTTGTGTCTGTACATGTATCTATTGATAATGTTATTGCGCTGTAATTTCAGCGAATTGCGATAATATAGGTATATTGCATACTTTAAAAACAAATTAAAAAAATAAAAACCATCGCATTGAATTTTTTTTGCACCATACCTTGTAACTCTACAAAGATGGACGTAAGGTTACATCACAGTAAGGTATAGCATAAAAATTATATAAGACAATGTCATACAACGTATTAGTGGTACACTAAAGCCAAGCAGTAGACATTATGTAGTTCCAATTACTCGACTTTGCTTTGCTACATTTCCCTTCCGACTCTTAACTTTGTTATGTAATGCAAGAAATAAATCTCGAAAATAACATCACTAAATCAGAAAATTTATTAAACGTACAAATAGACATTTCCCTAGGAAAGAACATGATCAATAATAATAGTTGCAAGATAAGTAATCGAAACCATGTATTCTATTTTGCTTGGCCTGATATGGCAATACAATACATTTTTCTTTGGCTTGATTTGTAAGAAGACGGCGCCTGCAATCAGTATTTTACGAGTGTTCTCATAAATATAGTTCATAACGGTTTAAACTCTAGGGACCATGATATGAGTCTATACGTTCAGCCAAACACTATAAGCAATGTTGTCTCGCATATAAATTGACCTTAGGTCATCGATAACTTTACATAAGCTTTCATACAAGTTTCCTTTGACCTTTTCACTCCTCTTTTCATGTTCCTTTTTTTCATGTTCCTTGATACATTTTTGTATATATAGCAAAATTTCCATCACCCATGTTTGACTGAATGTTCTAAGTCATCCTAACCAGAACATTTTACAGAGCGTCTATTAATATTTACGACAATTGTTTTAATGGTTCAGTAAAAGACATTGAGAATGATAGAGATAAATAAGTTGTTAAATGCATTTTTATAACCAAATAAAACAATAGATACTTGAAAGGTTGATTATAGACGTTTTAGTAGGTGATGAAATATCACATATTTATATATCAAAGATAGTGTTGTTACTATAGTATTTGTGGATTAGTAGATATGACTGAAATGAAGCTATTCACAGGGTATACAATTCGAACGTACGGTGCATTGATTTTGTGTTTTGTTGTTCTAATTTGCATTTTGATACTACGTTGAATAGTGGGGAGGTCGCTAACCTAAAGGAAAATAAGTTGTTGCTCATAACACGTTAACAAAATATATCACCATAGTCATCACACGTGATTTATACAAATTAAATTCAACATTATTGCCAATTTCACGTCAATGTCATGGACAATAACATAATATTCCTTCCTTTCTAATATGAGACAAAAATGCATTTTAACCTGAACAAATGTCACGGAAGTTTAAAATACGTTTTCTTTATCCTATATTCCGACTCTTTATCGACAACCTATTACCTCAATGCCGCTTTAAAGGTCACGTGATAATGTCCTGTGACTGTCGGGAAATTGGAGCATCCATAAAATGATTCGAAAAATACAACGGGAACTTCAAGATATCATGTCAGTATGAATAAGGTTTCGTTCGATCTTCGTTTTAGTCAGTTATTACATTGAAAATATCTAAGATCCTCTTCAAGAATGGGATTAGCATTTGAAGAGCTGACCTGTTTTTAGTGAAAATACAGCCTATTGGCGGTGAAATGGCGCCATTCACATTTGCGTATAATTTACAACGTTGCATTTATTTTCCTTCAGTCTTTATTTTGTAAAAACAGGCTTTAAACGTTGGATTTTATATATACTTTCAAGCAATGTCTTATTGGAATTAATTGTTGGAGTCACAAAACGGTTAATGAAAACATGAATGCAATATGTATAATATATGTAATTCGTTCACTGTGCGTACGTTGTAGTTGAAATGCAGCGAGTTCTGGACATTCTATTTCTGTAAAAATTCACTTAACGTGTAATGAATTTACATTAACCATTTAGACTTTGTATTGTAAAAGTCGGAGTTTCCCACTTAATTTATGTGTGTGTATTCACAAAGCTCTACAGGTGCTCTGCATAGGAAGCACGAAATGATCATTTCTGCAAAAGGCCCAAGGCTCTTCCTCAATAATGTATACTTTCGACATTTTATGATACGGTGGGCACTTGCGTCAACCAGATTACACTGATGAGAATATTTCACCAATTTATTCAAACAAGACGATATTGAATATTGAAAAGAAAATTCGTAAAAATGACATCTGTGTGAGACCGTGACTGATTTACTCTTCTCCCGTGTCGTGATAGTCACTCGCCATACTTGGGGTTTATCATTGGAACAGTGCCAATAAAGTGTTCACACCACGTGATGTTAAAATCAGACAGTTTAATTTGATTTATGAATAAATTGAAATTGAAGCAAACCATCCAAAGGCAGGACTCAGACGACGAAGACAGCAAATATACACAGCATTAGTGTAAATAATCTCAATATTATAGTTGAATTTGTGTTATAAATAGAAAACTAATTTCTGTTGAATTTGGTCGTTAGTTTGTGACATAACCACCTTTGCTGTATTAAACCAAAATGAATTAATTTGCTATCCTATCAAAAATGCTTCAAAAATATTATAATTCTCAGACCTATTGATACACTATTGGTTTTATGATACTGGTGTATTTTATCATCCGTTGATATTGATTAGGTTTTTATGGACAACAGTGTCGTCAATTGAGCTTTCTATCATGAAGCGACATAAACAGCCAAGAATTAAATAAAAAATGAAACGCCATTAAACAACTTGTTTATGAGCTGCTACGACGTGTTAACGACAGTTTGAAAGAGTGAATGTCCCTTTTGTCAATAAAATTGGATGGATTTCCCAAGTAAACATAGACGAGGGTTCGAGCTTCAAAAGTACATTTCATCGTGTCACGCACTCAACCCTTCTAAAAACACGCCTGTAAAAAGATTTTTAAAAAATTAAATTTCTATTTTTATTCTTGCCGATTAAACCACTATTTTCAAACGACTTTATTACTCGAGGGTGTTATTATCATTCTTGACTTAAAAAAAATTGAGGTGTATCGAAAAGTTACAAAATACAAGAATTTGTTCAAATAAACTCGTGGCGGGAAAGTGTTCAGTGTCAGAGGTTAATACCCTAGACTTTAAATTTTGCATTGGTAGAGAGCTAGGTATTCGTTACTTATCTAGGTTTATTAGCAACAGAGGAAGGACTATCAATCACTTGGAGACGTAATTTAAAGAAACACGTTCTTATTTGTTGTGAGTTGATCTCTCCTTTTATTGATGATAATGAAAGTGAACAGCGTCAAGGTATTACATGTGCATAAACGCATGATAGATATTCCAAAAGGGTTGTACTTTGGGATTAATAACAAAAATCCTTTATGCAAAATGATTAATGAAATAACTTCTATGCATGGACATAATTAAGGTTGTCAGATATTTGCTGTCTCGACTCAGTAGGTAGGCAAGGATCACATGTGCAAATGAACTAATTCTTCATTTTTTAGCTCAGCTCTTCAACTAAAGCAGAATACCGAGTCCCATATTAGATATTCAAAGGCAATTTTGTAAAACATTGTATTGTCAGTATGAAACAGATTTAGATCTAAACCCAAACATGCATATTCCCAAAAAAGTTCGATGTTGAGAAACGCAGGCACATATGCAAATTAGGTCATTATTATGCTGAACGTATTAGCGCTCTTCGATAATATTGAAATCACGGATTTCCTTGTTAAAACACAGCTTGTTCATTATGTTATCACTGTCACTGTTTTTTGTGTCTACTGGTTCATGATTATCACAGATAAAATCACAACACATATTTACAAAGCATTACCGATATAGGATGTTTTGCTTCGCTGCAACTGAATATAGCTTTGCTATTTCCGTTAGTAATGCATCGCAGTCTGCCATTACGTGATTGCAAATGCATTGAATTGTATAGAACCAATTATAATGGACAAATTTATAAGTCAACTCGAAACTTTAACTGTATCTGAGAGGTCATCAAACGGTACAGTGGATAATCTCAATATTCATTCGATTCTTCAAATGTATTTACCACGCTTTGAACAAAACATCTACAATCTACAAAACATCTACATCTGGGTTCATTCGAAGACATGGCTCTTTTCATCTGTCCAATATAAACAGAGTTCAAAATTCAAAAGTAATATTACAATATTATATATAATTGCTCTGAGCATTCCACACCTGTCACTTTGTTGTGGCATCGCCAGAGTCTGGAATTCGACTTATTAATTTCTCTTGAAATAAATTGAGTATTTCTTTTCGTGCACGTTAAATGTAAGTGGAACGCTAGAATCTGAATTATATGTGAGTTTGATCATTAAATGCCGACTTTACGTTCAATTGTACCGTCCTGCATAGTTAGCAATTCACGAATGGTATTTGAACACACAGACTATAATAAGTTGATATAATTGCCCCACTACAGACAGATTGACACCATGTTTACGTTGAAGTGTCTTACAATGAAGACCATTTCATCAAAAACGGCGCATCGTCTGGCGAGAGACAAAAATCGAGCTGACGTTTATATATTTCATAATCTCTCTCGACAAAACCTTATTAATATTGTTTCATTCCATCGTCTGGTTTGGCAAAACTTTAACCAACATTGGTACGTTTTATTTGTGTAAAATAATATTATCTTTAGCAGATTACACATGCAACAAATTATTTACAATGTCATAATCTGTCTAACGCACATAGAAAATGTAGCGAATTGAATGTTGGCAAGCTTTTTATTCGAGCTGGACGACGCTCTTTCAGTTTACATGTTATTTTTTTATTGTAACTAGTTCTTGATCCCTGCCTGGGCAAAGTGTACGTTCTTTCTCAGTTTTCCTTGAATTTAATTTTTAATCAATATTAAATTTTATAAATATATATACAGAAACGTGGAATACGTCTGTAGGTATAGACCATGGTACAAGACTTGATTATCTTTATTTGGATACAAAATTTTATGATTGAATTATGCATATGTTTGATTAGAGTGTGAAAACAAATAGTCTTTAACTTCTACTATGTTTCGATGATAAATTTTTAATTTAAAAGAATATTTTAATTTTTACTGCTGTAGTGTCAAAGGTGTTTTAGAATATAATTACCGACTGACATTTCCAAATTATCTGTCATCTATTTATAGCCGACTGCAACTTGTTGTCAATAATAGTGTGCTTTAAAGTCACTATATTTTGAATATAAGACAATGTTTAATCTAGCTAGTTCAGTTTGGTGTCGTCTCCAGAGGAGGTTGACGGACCGTAGTCTACACTCCCTCCTGGCACGAGTACCTGGCACATTTAGCATAACTCTTGTACACTCATTACGTAATATCTGTTGACCATTTCCTATCTTGTCACCTCTTAATACATCACAAACACCCAGTTACAATGTAATACTCTTTGGTGATAAGAAATATAATAAACAAGCAAGCAAATATGTGCGGCCATTAATTTCATACAATTATTCAGATTGTTTCAATGTATCAGTCAGCCTTTGTCGCAACGTCCTCTATGTCCATTAGAGTATTATGACAAATATAACATTGATTTACGTGTTAATAAGGTAATTACACGGACCGTACTAGCAGACAAATGAAAAACTAATACTTTGCCTTAAAAAGGATTAAATTGGTTTATTTTTCCATGCTCTTACCATGGTCATAAAAATTGGTCAAATAAACCAATCGATGTTTCGCTATTCATTACAAAAAGATAAACAGTCATTGAATAGTCAATATAGGATGAAATCGGCATAATGTACTTTATTGGGTGTCGTCTGCTGACGTTGGTTCAGTCGACCTTGACAGTAAAAACAACAAAATACCAGTATTTTTGTAAGTATACCATGACCCCATAATTTAAAATGCCATGATTTTGATAATAACAATAATATAACATCAAACGGAGACAGTAGTTACCGTTTCCTCATCGCGGTTCAATTTTTGGAGTTGAGATTCCAAAGGTCATTGTGTATTTTAGTATTTTGTCAAAGTTATGACGCTAGCTATGTTACAGTCACTCCGACATTTCTTTCTTTAGTGACATAAATTACTAGTATTTGTTAGACATTGCTCTGTTGGGTGTTTTTATGCATGACAAAATCGACAAATTTAAATTGAATTTGTCTGATTTTAGCATATCAGACACGCTTTCATTAGTTCCAAGTTATGGATAATTGCCATTCAATTACACCTGGGCATGTTTGAGTTGATTACGTAATGCTGATGCAAAGTTGTAAAGCATACATATGGAGTATGACATAGCTGCACTTATTCTGTGTCTCTAGGAACAACAATGTATGTTAAAAGAATAAGGCTCGGGCAAGCTGAACTATTGAAATATGTTAGGAGCGCGAATGCTATAAAATTACAGTGATAGAATCTTTGAATTCAAGGCATAGTGTGTGTCTGGTTTCACTTAACAATAACTAACATGAAATCACACTGGCCTGTATGTTGAAACAATAACCAACATAAAATCACACTTGCCTGTATGTTGAAGACTGAATTTTCTCCAAAACGTTTGAGAAATATTTACATGTGTGCATTGTAAAGTACATGACTTGTGGTGATTTAAAAACTAAAAGCAGCAATATTATTGGATTATATTATCGTAGATTACCTTCAGCAAAGATATTTGCACAAAGGTTAACACCACACACGCGCGCGCGCACACACGCACACGCACACACGCACACACACACCACGCAGACAAGCAAACAAACAAACAAACAAACAAACACACCGCACATGCCAACACAACGCACATGCAATTCAGGAAGTAATGTAGATACTTACATACTTATACTATACAGGAATGTCACAGAACATTTAAAAAGTTATCAATTTATAGCATAAATCACATTTTTATGAATGGTTGACATCATATTACCAATGCCAGAAAGTCAACTACGCAATTTTCTGGGAAAAAACTCAAAAAAGACACAAATTATACTAATTACAAGTGTAAGCTCAAAAGCTTTACTTTGACTTTAGTTAAAATCAACCATCATTGGAATGTACTCATCGTGTGAATAATCCATTTCTTTTGTTTGGTTAACAAAGGATTTGAACAACTATTGTGCAGAGGTGACAATGTCAATTTCGTAATTATTCCTATACTCAACTTTTGAAAAAAAAGGTCAGATCTAAACCGAATACCTCCCATAAGGATTTTTTTAGATTGTGTTTTATTCGAAAATGTAATCGTATTCTTTGTATGGGCAGCGTTAACGATGGACATGATATAGACAGTTCGAATAGCCACCCTATGTATAGTGGTAACTTTGGGGACCAGAAAATAAGTGACCACTGTATGAAGGTGGCCTTTCTATAAAGGTTGAGTGTAGTTATACTAAAATGTACTATCGGGAGGGCGGGCAATTGAATATTGATTAGGGATAGGGAAGTAATAATAAAAACAAATGCACATGTGTACATGTAACTCTATCTAAAGTCTTCTAAAAATAACAGAAAGTATTTTAAAAACTACAAAATACATGTGAACACTAAACTATATTTTCCTGAAAATAGAGTTCTGCATTTCCGTCCAATGGGTTAATACGGTATAGCTGTTCACACTCTACATGGTTTTAAAAAAACTAACACAGAGGTCTGTTTTGTAAATGACACATATTTCTTCATGTTAGCCAGTCCCTGTTGTAACATAAATTCTTTCAAGTCATTTAGTCAGACATCTGTGTATTTACTATACTAGACAACGTCTGGTACATAATCTGAATGGCATTCACGAACCTCGTGTAAAGGTAGCTCTAAAATATTTATTGCCTAGTGCGATGTAAGTTTTGTCAGGGACAATGTTATTAGTGGGTGCCATTTGCGGTAATTTGTTTTCAAATATATTCCTAGTTTCATTCCGTAACGCGGGATTACTCTTAGAAAATTGCTATACTTAGCATTGTAAGACGTTACAGAGTAGTGACTTGAAGGCATTAATTTCATATAGCGCTAGCATTTCTTTTTTTAAAAAGGGTCAGAATTTTCATCAACGTATAGTAAACACATCATATGAAAGATAACTTATGCTAATATATGCACCTCGAGTATTTTGTTTATTTGTCTGTTTTTCATTTACAAAAGGGACAACAGATTGCAGGATGCAACGAAACAAAAAACAGGGTTTCTTTATCGCAAGGCACTTACAATAAACACTATTTGATGAAATCGTTGTGAAAATTCAAATATAAATTCCTACTATATATAGACATTATTGATAATACACAGGAAGCTGTACTGGTCAGAAATGTCAAATTTAAACAATCATTACAGGCTTCTCTTTTCGGCCTTTTATTGATGACGTCACACTCTCACTAGACAAGTTGACTTCATATCCTTTCATATATTGACTCGTTTTTCTGTCGTAATTGAACCTTGGCGTATCCATTTAATAATTCATTAAAGGCTTTCTATAACAAACGACGGTATTTGATCAGTTAACAAGATGTCGAAATATGCACACATTTGTTACAGGTAATCTAGTTCTGCATGTGTGATTTGCACATGAAATGATTTGAATGTAGTCTATTAACCTCCCTTATCTGTTTACACACGCATATATATATATATATATATATATATATATATATATATATATATATATATATATATATATATATACACATATATATACATACATTTGTATATATATATATATATATATATATATATATATATATATATATATATATATATATATAATGAAATTGAGGAATAAAAAGTGACACTTGTGGGATTCGAACCCACGTCACCATTATTTGGGTGAGTTTCATCTGTATATAGTCATATATAGTCATATATGGCTGGGTATCCATTTCGTTCCTCGTAATTGGTAATAATCTTGGCATATCAGAATTATTTGAACAGTATGACAGGAACAGATTTAATTATCGTCAGATGGTGTTTTGACTTTAAGCTTTCGTCTTAACATTGCCTCTGGCGCCATTTACGGAACGATAGCCATGAAATCCTCTGTGGAATGATAAATTTCTGACATGCGTCATTTGGAAGATATGCAGACGACAGTTGGCAAATGTACATTTGCATGCTCTATCAATCATGCTACAACCGGGAGTTTCATATTGACCGTTCATGGTTATAAGATGACGATGATCTGTATTTTTTTTTTTATTTTTTTTTTTTTTTGGGGGGGGGGGGGGGTTCCTTGTCTAGTGCTTCCTCGGGCTTCTAGTATGTTTTTAATAACAGGACAGATACCAGCTACCTAAAAGCAAGTTAAAAACACTATAGATTTACTCCCCGTACATGTCTTGTTCTGTAACGATCATGATGTTGTTGGTGTCTTTTCTTTTGCTTCTTCAGGCTTCTAATATCACATTATACTTTGAATAACAGACATGTGCTCCACTTGACGTACATTGTAGGTTGCCTTAGTATTCATTAAGTGCAAAACACGTGTCATTCAGATCTATGCAATCGTCCACATGTAGTACAAAAAGCTAAGGTCAGAGGTCTTTCGACCAGGACAGAAACAACATACAAAAAGACAATTTATACTGACAAACTCTAGTGCCAAATATCAGTATTTAACATTAATTTGATCTTTTCACTGCAACCAACCAACACACACACACACACACACACACACACACACACAAACAACCCCCCCCCCACACACACACACACAACTGTCTTACATGTATTCTCAAAATCAAAACCTATAATCATACATTCTCATTAAACAAGTGTCCTGAACTTTGATCTGGCTAATGCATCTCTTTTGGAGACAAATGTCAAGGGAATATCCAAATGGTTAGATGTCACATTGGAAACATTTAATCTTTCTTAAACAAAGAACATGACATGTACTCGTGTGAGGTAACACTATGTCGCATATCCATAGGTGTAGCTTAGGGCAAATTACTTAGTGATCTCCATGTTTAGTCCCATTGAACGACAGTAAATTTACTTTTGAGATACTATACAAATGGTGTTTTTGACGTTACACGTTTAAGCTTTGCTTTGAAACTCACATGGGCGACAGAAATGACGATGCTATCTAAGTCAGAAGCTCAATCGTTCGATCGTTAGCCGAGAGTCTTACACGACAAGTCAGTATATATAATTGTGATATTATCGACTTGACATCCATTAGGGTTGTGTTCGTATAGGTTTTCATTTTATACATTCGTCTCATTAATGGTCTCCTAAAATGTTTTGATATAAGTCTCAATGTCGGTTCGTTCCATTTAAATATAATTCCCACGTGGAGTGTCTGTCAGTGGTAGATAAAACATGATTGAATTGATCGTGAGTTCATTGAATTGCAAATACTGAGAAGTCTTACCCAAACACGTAGATGTAGTGCTAGTTTATGTACACGTTGGAGAAAAGGAAGATTTTAATAGTCGAATCGTTTATATGACGGTGTGAACAGATGAATACATAGTTTCAACGCTTGCACTAGCACCTACTTCACGTCCAAATTGCATGAACAAATTGTGCTTGTTGTAGTGCCTATATCCCCATATTTTTTAACACATCCAAACTTCATCACTGAACAGTTCCTATTGGCAGTGAAAGTGTTAGAGAGGATGTGAACCAGGAATGCAAGTTCAAACAAGCTCCACTTGGCAATTCATGCAGAAAGTAATAAGAAATTATAAAGTTTAGATATGTTAACGGGTAACCAGACAAACATATGCAGACAGAGTTATTTATATATATGCACACACACACACGAGAGAGAGAGAGAGAGAGAGAGAGAGAGAGACAGACAGACAGACAGACAGACAGACAGACAGACAGACAGACAGACAGACAGACAGATAGACACGCGTGTGTTGGTAAACCCCACAAAGAAAGACGGATACACATTAAAATAGAGAAGCACAGGCATAGACAGACACATGCAGAGATATGCAGACACACACTAGGCGACAACTGTGGTTGTTAAAACGTTAATATATAGTCAAGATCTACATTTAGTTTGAACGCAATTTGAATGGTGATGACACAAACAATGCCTATCTGCGCTAGTGCCATCATTTATACACTGCACGTGTACGAAACTCGGAAGCAAATATAGCCTTGAGCAAACGTAACTAAGGGTATCCATAACGAATTCGGGTCAAGATAAATCCTTTTTTGACGTCAGGCAGAGAATTTTAAAGTATATGATATCTTGTTTTACACCTGCTCAAACCATCTATGCAGTATTACCGATACTTGTTGTATTAATGTTTTATTTGTAGACAGGGCAAATGTCTTAAGTAATTTTATAATGTTAGAAGGTGTATAGGTGTGTGTGAGAGAGAGAGCGAGAGAGAGAGAGAGAATGGAGAATAGACTTTGTTTATATGCGTTCTCACCTTCGGACAATTTCTGAAATTCACCTTATAGACCATAATTGACATTAAAACATAATCTATAACTATTTCATATGATCCATGTAATATGTAATATCAGAATGGTATTTGGATGTTATTATGTGCCACACGGTAAAAGTTAAATCTTTGGTGGAAGTATGTCTATTACTATTGTGTGTACACTTTACATACTACACTGGATTAATTTGTATTATGTTTGCCGTCGTGATAAATCATACAGTCGACGTCACTTTGTATTCGCCTATAGAATTAATTATTTACGAATTTGAAGACATTTTGCTCACGAGCAGCCTGTAAAAATAGAAATGTCTTGGTGTTCAGTGCTAATATGGAAAATGTGTAACGTGACGTTGGATTCTATAAAGTTAATTAAAACCAATATTACAAAATATTCGCTTATATTTTCCTGTGAGTTTCTAAAAGAGTGAAGGTTCTAATGACGTGTATGTGAAGGTGTATGTGTATGTGTGTGTGCGTCTGTGTGTGTGTGTGTGTGTGTGTGTGTGTGTGTGTGTGTGTGTGTGTGTGTGTGTGTGTGTGTGTGTGTGTGTGTGTGTGTGTGAAACATATACCCTTAATTGGAATCTAAACAAAACTGGAACATAAAAACTACTGGTGATTACGTAGGCATGAAAAATACACGATGTATAACTGTAGACTAATCTCGCTTACGATCAACCAAACATTCCAACGTAAACTACCTAACTCTGTTATTCAACACGATGCTGTAGCTGTCAACAAGTCGCCGATGTTAGTACAAATGTATGTAGAGAAAAATAAGCACTTTACATCGATCTCAAGCCCGATCTTTTAACCCCATTAATCTCGTTCTCCATTAACTCCTCCAATACCAAAAATTGTGTGAATGAACGAATTAGAGACTCAATTTTTTGGTACTTTTAGTGTTATTATGACCACTGCTACAGTGGTCATAATAAAAAATCTAATGTCATCAAAATTAGTAAACACTTTTCCTCATATTCTAGTCTAGAACAAACTCTCAATATGGCAAAAATTTGCAGACTAGAATTTGTTCACAATGTTACTGTTTTTGGCGGGAAAAGGGGTTGTTTTGTAGTTGTCGACGAGTCATGCTACAGTGCCACACTCCAAGACTGGATCCAAAAAGATTCATCCCAGGTTCTCGTTTTACGTGTTATCTCATAAATGGAGCCATAAGGATTTGAAAGGATTATTCTTTTTCTAAAGCTCTGGTAGACAACTGTTGCTCACAACTAAATTTTAATCCTGGCTTTATAATTAGTTACAGACTTAAGTCACAGAATCGTAGCTCAGCCAGGAATACTTCAAACTCCCAATGGAAAAAAAAATTGTATTTACGGCGTTTAGCACAAAGCGACAATAAAGCTCATCATGTTGATATTGGCCAACACTATCCAGGTAGAATCTCATCTATTTCCAGACGATTTTGCATTAAATTTCGCTAGAATCAAAGGGATATAATAACTGCACTCGTTGAAGATTACCGCCGTGTTTCTTAGATATGTTGGAGTACAAGTCTGCTAAACCCGAATACACATAAAACCAAAAAAACCATTAAAATATTACGAGAATGGATATTTCTTGTTACGATTTGTTTAACAGTTTACACTTTTACTATCGAGGTCAATTTTGTTTAACACTCATTTCCGGGTAGGGCATTCTAAAATTGCATTGATGTAGTAATCAACATTTGATCGTATGTAGCAATATATTGTATATTGTTTTTTTGTCATGAAAAGTACGTTCCACTGTGTGTAGGTTTATGCCTTGATTTTGAAGTGTTATTATAATACATGAAATTATAGTTAAATGGAATTCTTGGCATAATTCTCTTATCTACTTTATTAAAGGAAAACAGGAAGAAGCGATTCTCCTTTCACATAAAAATGTTCACATTTTATCTATTACTGTAAATTCTATTTTCCAATGAAAAATCTAAGGTAATAATACAGGAATTGATTTTTTCCACAAAGCGTTCAATTACATGTATTCAAATTTTACGACTTTGTCGTTAAACGATGAAATAGAGAACGGTAATTACCGTAAAAGGGTGTATTGTTTAATGCCGCAGTAATAATGTTAATAAGTTTGTTCTCATGTGTACGTTTTACTAGTAAATGTAAGCTCATAATATATTTAGTCACTCGTAATCATAGAACTCTTTTTCAAAAATTGGGTAAAGTGTGTTATTTTCGTCATGGTATTTTGATGATTTAAAACGCAGTACGAGTAATTTTAGCTTTAGTTTATTATGTCGAGTGTGATTGACTTACACCAGTGCTTAATGGCGTTTGTTTTCATCATATCTTTTTTTTAAATGAAAACTTTATCTTTATTCTGTCAGCATTACTGAAATCTGCTTGGTCTGCGTTCATTCTTCTCATAACATTTTAACCACTACAGCACTACTAAATAACATACCCAAATTGTGTCGTAATTATGTCAGCTACTGGTAACCTTTAACATTACGTCATAGACTCGTTAGTATTATATATTACGTCAGAGACTTTTAAATGTGAAACATTAAGTCATTAATAAGGATTGTTTTAAAAATTACGTCATAGACTACGTTTCAAAATTACGTCATAGACAACGTTTCAAAATTACGTCATAGACAACGTTTCAAAATTACGTCATAGACAACGTTTCAAAATTACGTCATAGACAACGTTTCAAAATTACGTATAGACAACCTTTCAAAATTACGTATAGACAACCTTTCAAAATTACGTCATAGACAAGCTTTCAAAATTTCGTCATAGACAACGTTTCAAATTTACGTCATAGAGGAGTTATGTTCCACAATTTCTTCATTGACTTGTGTCACGTTTTGTAATATATCAAAAAGTATGTTTCAAAATTGCTTCATAGACTTGCTATGTTTCAAAATTAGAAAACTTCATTGACTTAGTAACGTTTCAAAATAACGTCACTGACATGTTACATTTTAAAGTTACATAAAAAACCGTTTCAAATTACGTCATAAACTGTTACATTACACAAATTGCGTCATTAATTGCTGTTTGCAATTACGTAATAAACTTGTTACACTATACAAATTACGTCATATACTATGTTTCAAAATTACGTCATACATACATCATGTTTTGACAAAAACCACAAGAATCTTCACAGTGGTTACCTTTACTTTAGTGAATAGAATGCAATTTTTCAAGTAGATTTCTCATAGTATATGCTAAAATCTAATACATCAGAAATTAGGAAGTTCTGAACTCTGTATTCATTACCCATAATCAAGATATATAATCTGTATGATTAATGAATTAATTAAAAGATTCTTTATATATGGAAAGATAGCGCTAACTATGAGATATATAATCGTTATCAATTACTTGATGATAATACGTTATTATGAGTTGTCAGCAGAATGACTGTAAGCATATCAAATGTGTAAGGAACTGTGGTAAACTTTTGAACCCTTGGGGGGTCTTTAGCGTTAACGTGTCGTCTGCAATAGCAAATCTCCTTTTCCACCATACTCACACAAATAACACCTATGCGTGTCTTACATATTAATGTAGAATTACTGTATTTATGTAGACAACTTACATGGAAATATGGCCCTGAGTTTAGAGATTGTAGGATATTGGAAAGCGGTTTTGCATGCCTTAATCCTATGCGCTTACAGAGGTAGCAATGGATTGTATGCTGTCAAGGGAGCTCAACTTGTTTTGGGTCGTTGTACCGATATAGGTCTGTGCGCCAGGGGTAATACAGCGAAGATCAGGGTGCTTTACAAAGTTCAGTCTACGCAACATCATTTATATAATTGAACCCGTTGTCATTTTTCCCTCCATGACTCTGTCGCTTAGTTGAAGTATCATTGCAAACATGTATATCATGTATCAATTAAGTACAGACATATATAATTTAACACTCACAGACATAGGGTTGTATATATATATGATGAACACATTGTTTTAAATAACGCTTCAGACTTTGTGTTCATTTTCTGACACCACGTCAGCTGTTTCTGGTATTGGAAAGGTTGTGTCTGGTAAACCCTGTTTTATTATCACTTTTGTGAAACAATATTGTATTAAGGATGCAATAGGGAACTTGCAATCCAGACAGAGCATGCTCAGACGCAAAGGACTGTGGGATTATCTGTGGTTACCGTAATACCTAATCTGGAGCTACCGATAAAAAAATCTCCCACAATGGTCAGGGTAACTATGAATTGATCATTCCTGGTTGCAAACAATGTAACAGTATTGTTTACAATACAATTCATTAGTATTTATTATCACATTTCCCATGATGCGACATACAACATGGCGGGTTTGCAAGTTCCCTATTACTACAGAGTCACGAGCTGGAACCCAGGCTCCCATTGAGCGGCGTGTTCAAAGGCAAACTTCGATGTGTGATTTAATTATAAAAAACAACTGATCTTGGCTGTAATTGTACAGCGCTATGATCACGAGATCGATTAAAGGGTTATGTGTACTATTCGGTAGCTCCCATTTAACGTACAGATTAAAGTGGCACAAGCTGAGTTCATAAGCTTTTTACTCAAGCGAAAATACTTAAATAAACCACACTCCAGTATATTTTAATACCAATGCATGCATGTCTTCTATAATGTCTTCTGGCATTGTTAGAACAGTCAATTGCATAGTATGGATTTTCTGAACATTTTTTGATGCGTATAATAAATTACATCATCGGATTATATATAGGTTATATCTTGATAATAGGTTTGAGTTCAGTCAATTCCAAATGGTGGTTAAGTATGCTTCAGTAAGTACCTTGTAATATACAGCAAAAACTGCAAGGGGTCAGGGGTCACTTAACCTCGTGGGACTATAGTCTCAAGGATTCATTCACCTTTGTGAAATGGCGATTATGCCGTTTGGTTAGCTTTACAGGTCGACAATATGGTGAACTTTAAAGTATTCACAGGAAAAAGTTTTCAACCCTTACTTTAGAAAGTCAAGTCTAAAAATCAGGAGTGGTATTATTATTATTACTTTAATCAGTCATTCAGAAATGTAAGTAAATACTTATTGTACAAGACCCAAATGCAAATCAAAACCACAACGTTGAACTTTATACAACACGCATGTGCAGAAAGCTGAGTGCATGCACAATGATTTTATCTATCCGAGATCGTTCCTTCCGGTTTGACGCTTTTTCGTCATAAACAGAAAAGCCAAATGCGGATTATTTTAAAAGTTAGTAAGTCACAATGGCAATACAGTTCTGAGTTAGAATTACAGTGTATTGCGCATGCGCGAAAGCTTTAAAGCTGAAGCTAGGAAATTAGTATTCTGCGCAAGTAACGACTGTAGCATGCAGTTGACATCAGGTGTCAATATAGATGGCGTCTAGAATGATCTTAGTCAGGGAATGACACAGTTTAAACGAATACGTAATGCACACACAGTTAGATAATACAAACAGACGATGTGTTATAATATGGACAAAATGTCAGCATTACTGTCAACTGCAGCTATCGAGATTTATTATCGGCATGAGATGAGATAGGATAAATTGGATTTTAGTAATCTCTCTACTTTGGATACTGTACATTCACTGCACCAGAAACTTATCTTTTACGTCATTCCATGGATTTGACTAAATCCCGTCTGAACTATGTCCTCGCTGAAACTCTGATGGTTGAGTAATGTGTCTGTCTGTCTGTCTGTCTGTCTGTCTGTCTGTCTGTCTGTCTGTCTGTCTGTCTGTCTGTCTGTCTGTCTGTCTGTCTTTGGTGTAGTAAGCATCTATCTATGCATCTGGCTGGCTGTCTGTCTGTCTGTCTGTCTGTCCGTCCGTCTGTCTGTCTGTCTGTCTGTCTGTCTGTATGTCTGTCTGTGTCCGTCTGTCTGTCTGTCTGTGGTGTAGTAACCATCTATATATATATATATATATATATATATATATATAAATATATATATATATATATATATATGTCTGTCTGTCTGTCTGTCTGTCTGTCTGTCTGTCTGCCTACCTACTGCCTGTCTATCTATACGTCTATCTATGCATAGATGTATGCATGTAAATATGAGTGAATATGTGTAACCTATATCGTAAATATTTGACAATGTTGACGATAGTTCGACACTACCTGGTAACTCCAGCTGAGAGGCTCAGAAATTCTCCGATGTATGCCCATGTACAATTTTATTATGAAACGTCACCCCTCGCATCACTGACTTTAATGGGCAGGAGTCGTTGTATTGTGCCAACTACGCTGCAAATAGTACAATCCCATAACTATCGCATGCGTCCTCGTCCTTGTGTGACCTTTTCATTTTTTCCCGCCTAAATTATCCCAACAAAATTCACATTTTAATGATTTAGGCGGGAAAAACTGAAGAGGTCACTAAATTTAGAAATATCTAAAAAATCTTAATATTAGATACAGTTTTGCCTTATAAATTTATGTGTTTTCAGTTTTAAAACAAAATACGTTTCGTAAATGAATCTTTGAACTGAGAAAATATATCTTCATATTTTATGGGTATGGTTGGGTGACACGCGTCACTTTCTAAGCAGTTTTCCCCATACCGAAGCGTTTTCAACGCTCCAAGCGTTTGTAATGTCGCAAAACAGTTGCTTAGGCCTAATTTTACATGCATGCCTGTATAAACATTACGATAGATTCACTCATCAAGGTTCAATTGATCGCCCTTCATATCATTCAGCAACATTTGTTTTTACCTTTGTTCAAGTTCATTTTGAGTACAGTTGTTGAGGTACATGAAAATACTACTGTGTTGTGTCAGACTGTTTTTGTAAATGTGTTGTACAGTACGTTACTGTAATTGCCCGGATATTGTAACCTATACAGACACTTCAGTTGCCGAGGCACACACATCGGTCACGTCGAACCAACAGCTTTCTGCAGAGAAAGTGTCTCCAAAATAAAACACACTACCGAAAAGTGTCTGGCGGAAAAATATATGGAAACATTTAACAAGACAGATAGGATATGAAATACACTGAAAAACGCAATATTTGTTCCAAAGTAGCCTAGAATAGAGTCTTTTCTGCACGATTAACCGATGAAACGTGATCACTTAAAATAGCGACTCCATATTCCAATATCGTTTAACGACATCGACGTGATGACGTCATCGGCGAGATTTCACTCATTTGTACTATGGCGTGTGTGTTGTAACATACTCCTTTTTTCAGACTCACGGATATCCATAAACACAGATGTCTCATGAAATATTCATATCTGAGAATGGATTTACTCGAACCAGGTGAATAAACATTACTTAATCACAACCGTGACATTACTTTTTCACCAGTGAATATGAATACCTTTTTATTTTAGTCAAGCTGAATCATTTGAATTCCTATAATCTTGAAAAAACATTTTGGTTGGATATTTACATTACATTACCAATTTATTTTTTTGTATTACTTCGCATTAAAAGAAGGATTCGTTCAATTCAGTGGAAAATCAATTTTACACCAATATTTTGCAAAAGTGCTAAAAATTGGTGATGATAATTTTTGGCGGGAAACTCCGGAAAGGTTTCACATGTAAATTTAAATGCATGCAGTACAATACGGATGTAGGTTTCCTGGAAACTAGAGTTAGCCTATTGACAATAGTCTCATATGTTAGGAAATATTATGCCTGTCTGATTCAGTGCGGAACTTGTGTTAATAAAAAGTGTAATGATCATTTTCCCGCCATTTATTAGTGACTCCATATTTATATTTGGAGTTTCGGATCTACTTTATCTTCAGCGGTTTCTTTTATTCCTATGTCACCATGATATATCATTTTCGAAAATAGGCGTTTTGATAAAAAATTTTTCCAAAATTCGTGATTACATCATGAAATTGTGCCATTATTATCCTTCTAGGTTATTATACGTTTTAAAAAATATGTCATAAATATCCGTCCAACGATGGTAATTCTCTCTGATTATGCTACAAAATCTGTCAAGTAGATCGGATATAAGATGTGGTTGGCGGGCCAACGAACCCAAATACCAAAGTTCGCGATGTGACTAAAAACGAACATCCTGGGATTACATGCAAGTAGTGAGTTGTGTTTACTTGCCAGACACAATGATTACATGCATTACCCGGCCAGGGTACAAATTTCGAGTATGATCACCACTCGGCGGCGTACTATATTGCTATAATATTTAATGTATTTTAAATCCGCATTTAGCATTGACGTTGCATCGGTATATAATGGCGCCACTATTTGCTCATCTACGGCTGAGATAATGAATAGCATAATCTTCTTTTTTTCCAACAAGAGTCCTCAACACTTACGTATACAAGTCTCTCCTTTCTGTCGAGAAAATTGAATCACACAAAAAGAGCTGTCATTTTAGCTTAATCCTGACTCACACAAATTATAGTTGACTATCTCTGCGCGGGAACAAAAGCCTGAGTATCGGGAGACCTTGTTTTAAATTACTTTGCGTATATTGTACGCCTGTGAACGCACCATTACATTTAATCAGAGAATGTTTATTTTATTTGATATTTCCACTGTCTTGGCAAGAAGAAGGGGACACTTGTGCTTGTCACTCTTCTTGGGTAATTTATGGCGTTTATGTTATTTCGTTTATTCTAGTATCTACATCATTCTAGGGAACTGTCACACATATTTATAGCTCAGGGTAATACAATTTGATGAAGAATCTTTGAAATATTAAGTAAAAATACGAGGTTTTTATGTATTAATGGAATGGGAGGTGAATTTATTTTAAGACAGATGGCTGACTGAATGCAAAAGTAAACAGCTACCTTTTATATGTTTACGTCGATGTGTGCGTCATTTGTCGAAATCTACGTATACGTTGAACTGAGGTCAAAAGGTCAAATACCCGGCCGAAAGCAGACAAAGTGAATCTACCAGTGGAAAGGGGTGATAAACCGTAACCGTTGCAGTCGTGGTTGCTTCGTTTTTTTTTTTATCATGGTACAGTGCAGTGATCAATGATAGGTTCGACCCGGGGGTGCGACACCCGGTCCTGGTCCTGGTACTATATTTACAATGTAAACAGCTTATAAGTGCTGATATCTTCAATTAAAAATGCACTATTAACCTGTTTCTTAGTTTTACAAAGTTTAGGATTCCATATTATTTTTACACGTCATCTTGGCGGTATTGCATAATTATAACACAATTCACGTTTATTTTAGTTCTGCTATATATTTTACCAACATAACATAAATTTATTAAAGCATTACTAGTGGTAATTAGACATGACAGTCTCTAGGGATACTTAAGAAATCTGTATAGAAGGCAAATAAAGTAAAATCGTGAGCTTGGGTCTCCATAAATTGTAATTATGGTATTACTTCTAATATGACAGCTATGTTTTATGAAGCTCTACGGGTATTTATTGGCGAACGTTTAGACGGGCATAGTCTCTTAAACGTAAAACCGGGTCAAAGGTCAAGTATAGTGCATGTCTGGATAATTAAAAGAGAAATACATCTTAGAGATTACTCTTTATAGCTGAAATTCAACGATACGAAGTTAGCTTCAACTCTGTATACAGGTTGGGTGGTCGACCTGGAAAATGAGTGTGAAGAACACGTTTGTCAGGTCGACACCCCTGCGGCGTCCTACGGATGTTAATACAAAATCGATATTCTATTTGTTTGCTACGATGACGTCAGACATATGTAAATGAACACCGATCTGTCACTTCGAAGCTTGAATCATATGAATAAATTAGCTTCCTGTATGGACGGCCGCCTAAACGATATTTACAGATATACACACGGCACACATATATTCAAGACAATATTTCCCTATGTTTCAATCCCGGGTTGTCGCATTACTATTATCTTAATATAAAGTATTACATGCGATCAGTCTTTTTTAATGGCCAAATGTTTCTAGTTCTCTACCAAATAATCGGTTTTCACATCTAAATTTTAATCCTTATCCAGACTGGGCATTTAATTGAACGTCACGGTGAGTGGTATTGACACCTACAATGACCCTTGTATTACGGTATATGCGCGGCTGGCCACTGTTTCAAAACTGTTCAATATTCTAAAAATTCAACCAGTAACCCTTGAATATTATTTCCATTATATATAGAAAATACCATTTTCGTAGTTTTTAAGATTTCAAATTTCTTATATCAAAGTACGCACTTTTTTATTGAACTAGTTAGTAATAAGTCCTTGACGCTAGAGTTCTGATATATCGTGACATTCAATTAGGAAATATACCTTGACATTCACAAATTGCATAGTTTGAAGTTCAATGCCTCGTTCATCATTCGAAAAGCTAGTTTCATCAAGCTTGCCATGTTTCATCTAAATTGGGTTTGCTTAGCAAGTGAATTAATCTTTGAGCCGTGAACTTGATACAGCAGTTTAAGTGTTATTACTTTAAATTGGCTAAAACGAAATGCAGTATAATTTTACAGCCCTCACAGTTATACTACTGAATCAAAGTTACGACTCTCCCTAGGGTCTCTGTTTTTAGTAGGAGGGTAATTATTCCAAAGCGTTAGACGGTCGCAAACGAAAGCATTCTGATTTGTGTGCTTGAGGGCGCACTTGTACACAATGTTCGACTAAGCCTGACCGTGACTTTTTTCATATAGTGGTCTCATGTTCGACTCGTGATTCCATGTGATCCAGTAGTTGGTTATTGTTTACATATTTCTGATAATTTCACGATTACTTGTATTGATATTGATATCATAGCCTGGTCCATTTTAAAATAACAACCATCTATCTCTTCGTTCGTGAGTTCATAGAAGTAAACTCTTATATACGTCTGACATACTTGAAAACAGGAACGTTTATTGATGAAAGTGCTAGGTATAGGTATTAAGATGAATACATTGCACTGAAGAGAGGAATATCAGTTAGGTCTCAACGACGTATCGTCTGGCTCGAAGAGCAATTGTTTTATTTTATTTTTAAACTAAGTCGTGACTATACAGTCAAACTATAAGTTGTAGATGTCCCTTGATATCATATGATATGTGTTTTATTGTCATATATATACTGATACATATATAATGAAATGTGCATTGATTTTGCGTGTAATGAAAAATATTACAAGTTAAGTTTGCTAATACACTGTTCACTGTGCATGAATTAAAACTCACAACTTGAAACACTTTAATATTTAGTAAATAGCACTGGTTTTTTTATCTGTCCTGGTCCATTGGTCAATGCTCCTAATCGGAATGACAAATTTCATAGCTACAGCTGACCTCTAGGTGGCGGTATGAACAGCCGGTTATAGATCTGCTGTTAGGTAGTCAGTTGAATATGCCGTCTAGATTGATCTTAGGTTTGTAGAGTATGGTAGTACCATACTATGGTATTGATAACTTATATGTTAAAGCTACACTAGCTGTAACTGGGGTATCATTTTTTCGACCAGCCAACCAACAATATATTCACAGAAAAGTGTTGAAATGTCAAACATTGTATCTGTTTTATCTATAAGTAGTACAGTAATGAGTTGAAATCGTAATTCATTGAGACACTGATTATTTGGTACGGACCCAAAAATCAGGTTATTAACTATTTCTAAAATAGTGAAGATAACAATGTGATATTTAGGCAGCAATAAAAGTGTTGCAGCTGCAGGTAATACATTTCATACATAATATCGTCCATGTATATGTGTAATTCCCGTTATCATTTGACCCTAAAATGTCATGACATTAAGTCGTTTATCGGGCTTAACGGAAGTTTTTTCCAAATCATGTATGGTAAATTACAGGGCGTAGTCTGAATCTTAGGCATTTGAATTCCCATGGCAAGATTTGACAATTTGGATACGGGTGAACGAAAGTGTAAGTGTGGAATGCTTACAATTCTGACGACTTACACATGTACAACGTGACATCTATATCTTTGTAACTTTTCAAACAAGTAAATACGCATGCGTTTCGACTCGACAACGATTGGTGGAACCGTATGATTTCTACTTTGCAGGGACATTTTGGTCACTCCAACGTTGCAGACGCACTAGCTCAAAGTTTACGTCACCATTCATGGATTTTGGCCAAAAGAAAATCGAGATAGCATATTGAGTTTCAGGGTCAAAGGGCAAACCAGGGTATGAACTGTCGATTGTCTCAACATGCTCAAAGCAATTAGATAAGAAATACTACCGCGTTATATCGATTTGACGATAGAAGATTTGCCAATTAAACTTCAGAAATTTCTAGATAAAATGTAGGTGTAATAAGTTCAGCCAGTAGAGACTTTTATCCTATCGGAATGTCCTTCTGGGAGCGATTTTCCGGCTTTGGTTTTTAAAACAGTGTTAACTTTATGTCAAGTTATGCGGGTTTGAAGAGGGAAACATGATAATTTGTCGATCTTTTTTTACGGCACACGGCGTACTTTCTTTGCGAGTCTGCTTTAAGGGAAAGTACGGTCGACGTGTATAATTACTAGAACTGATTTGGACGAGGTGATATGCAAAAGCAAAACAGCCGAGACATGTTCCTCATTTTAGTTGACTTTTACTTCACTACTAAACTTTTTCCCGCCAATTTTGGACACATTTTTCTATTTTTTTAAAGTAATTTTCTAAACACGGCAGTTTACTTTTAGAGTGAAAATATAGTATTCATCTTTGTTTAAAAATTGTCACCAAAATTTTGGTAAAACATCTTATAAATTTAATAAAATTTGAGACGAAGAGTCCAGATTTTAAATAGTATGACCAGTTCTGAAGGAGTTTCACATGTATTTGTATGTACGCATGATTTGAGTTTTTTTCTCTCCTCAATCCACAGTCGCGTTAAGACATATGGTCGACTTCGAAATATCTTTTAAGTGTTTTGAGTATTTCGTTCGAGGACGGCGTTTATCTTCGGCCCGTCTGGGTAGTTTCTTCTATGATTGATAGTTGAGAACAGCATATTCGATAACAACGGATGGCAACTATCAATTCAATTCATGCTACAACTGATGACAAACTCGTCGACTGCTTACATTTGCAATTTTATAGCTACACTTGCCAATTGCCTGTACCCCTATCGACATCGCAGTTTACTATATATATAATATACGTTCCTCGACACAGGAGACGGCATATCCCATTGAACGAACGAATGAACGAACAGTTCAGGGAGTTTCATGTCATACTACACGTTCTCACAATACACTCTATTTACACGAGACTAATTTCGGAAGAGTAATCGTTTTTTGATTTACGTAACCGTCGAATACATGTTGTGACCGCCGGGTTTTTAATAACCTCGCTAGTCACTGTATCCATCATTGATCGCCAGCTTACTCGGCAACTCAGTTTGTGGGAGTATGGGACGCCAGTATGTCATCATGCGAAAGGTAGGAACTCACATGTATCTTTTAAATTTCGATGTTGCTATGTATTGTGTGTGTATTCACTAATATGCACGTGCATTTTATAAACTAACACAAAACACGCGCATCTATTGTCTTACGGTATAATATCTCAATTTGCGAATAACTTTGTCGATGTTCGAGAGAGAGATGGAGAGAAGGTGACTACGTACATACATTGTAGGTTTGTGCATTGAGGTATAGAAGAATGAAAGACTTCAAGTTAAAACTCTGGAATTCGTTGTCGATAACTTGATTTGTTTTTCATTTGGGGTCTAAAAATGTAAATGACACTGTAATGATGTAAGTCAAACAGAAACAACAAACAATATATATACCTTATAACATATCGGTTTACATTGAACAATATTTTCCATGTTTCGAAGAAATACGGGTCATGGTCCGAGGCATTCATGTTGTGTGTTTAGTGTTTTTAAAATTGAATTGTTGATAATGAATGGTATCTATGGCAACACTGTTTGACTTGTGGTGTGAGGTTGGGGTGGGGAGTTAGAATCATTGTCTACCGAAATAAAGGACTTACCGTCATCTGTTACCATGGTTATTACTGTTGTATTGTATATTTCACTGTTGTTGATTATATCTTTGGCGACTTCGTCATGAATATTCTGGAATACAAAACCAAACATGACAAATGACGATGTGTTTTTAATATAACAGGGATTATGTGGCGAGACTTCATAATGTCGGTTTAGATTATTGTGAGTGTTGAAAATAGTTGTGCTGTTCCTGAATTTATGTAGCCTTGTCAGTTAACAATAATAACTGTATATCATGCCACTATAAAAAAATAACAGCGAACTCTATTAAAGTCTGTAAAAAATAAGTTCCAGTCTTCAGCGTTTTCCAGATCAAACCTTAGATATTTTAAGTTGCTAAGAATTTTTGAAAAAATTAAATATCTTTATGAAACATATACTAGTAACAAATAGCCATGTATATTTCATGTTGTGTATATTTCAATTAAACTAATGTAGTAATTTGAACCATGATCTATACAAGCTACCCATGCCTTGGAGCTTCATGTAGGTCGTCTGTTCCAGTGATTTATTTGAGAAATATGGTTAAAGGGGGAATAAGGTTAGTCGACCACTACGCTGACTTTATGGGCTGTCATAGATCATCCATGCACATAGCAGATAAGTCTTAATATGTCGTAATTAGTCAAACCGAATTTACGACATTACACGGTACGTGGTGTCGTAAAACTTTTTCGCATCAAAGTTCACCATCAACTTCGAAAGTTGACATTTGTTGACTCTTGATCAGAGAAAGTCGGAGCTGCGAGAAAATAAAAAAGTTTCTTGACTTTTGATCAGTGAAGGCAGAGCGACGTGGACGTGCGAACGTGTTTTGGTTTGGAATTCTTTGTAAAGTTACTTGGATGAACCCGCTCGATTTAAGTAATCTGTGCCCTAGCATATAGCAAGGGTTAAGATTTTACGTGTTATGTTTTTGCTATGCGAGGTTTTGCTATTCTTGTACAGCTCATGGTGTAAACAAGCCAACGTTGGGAAACTTGTAAAAAAAACCTTTTGACTGAAATTTAAGTTGATTCTCTAAAATATTTATATCGGATAAATACTGTCAATCATATGCACCTGAATAAGTAAATTGAACCTGAAAAACTCAAATGTCTGCCCAAAGTTTCCGGCCAAAATGTGTAAATTCTTCTTCACGTGTTTACCTCATCTTGTCTCCCTTACCGATGTTTACTATAGTGTAGTTGGCATTGAATGTGACCTTTGACCCAACAAAGAATTTTTGTTCTAAACAAATTGACTTTTATTACTTTCTGCTTCCAAACAATGTCATAGAACTTGGTAATTAAATACCACCTTCTCTCATTCTTGTCAGAAGTATTTATAGAATCGAATGCTTTATTTTTCTGAATCTCATTGCCAATATTCATTTATAAACAGAGGAAAGGTATCATGAATTTCCGTGCTTGAATATTGGGTATTATGTTTTAAATGCCAAATCTTATATTTCAAATGAATGTTGTAGAAAACAGCGTTTATTTACTTGGTAAAGATACATATAATGACACTTTACCTACACGTGAGTTCAATCACATTTGCCTCGAGGAAAAGACTTGACACGCGACCTAATCAAAGTTCAATAACTCTGAATGGGTTGGCTTTGTTGACACGCATGATGTGTTGCGTGTGTCGCGACTCATCCGGGCCCCGAGGCCAAGTTCTGGCCGCATCACGTTGACTTTAACTTATTTGCATATTTTAGAGTTCATCAGAGGAGAAAGTGTTTCGTAAACCATGTAAACTCCTGCTCACGAAAAGAAAGTTTTGTTTGAATCTACTTAGTTCCTGTCTAGGTTTTTGAAGCGTTGAACCCCGAGGCGTACGTACATACGGACGACTGCTTTGCTTTAAAAACACTCCCAGTCCGATAGCAGATACAGTCTGTCAGTTTCATCTTATGTGCATGACTTGTTTTGTTTCTCAAATGCTCTAATTTCACTTTAGTCTTCGATTCAATGATTGTATACATTCTTGGTAATTATATTTCATGTAATATATCCCCTCGACATATGTAATAATCATATTAATATCATTGGAAAAAACAGATTTAACATGCAATAACAATATTTCTATCTATCTGAAAGGCTTCAATATCATATTGTCGGAGTATTAAGTGTTGACGTTTCTAAATAACCATATTAATCTTGGGATCAAGTTAGTTTTCACTCAAGGCAAAAGTAAAAAAATAAATTTGTTTCCGATAACATGACTTCAGAAAATAGGGTAGGTAGGTAAGGATTTTATTTTACTTAATTTTAATTTGTTTTAAAATTACTTTGTCCCCAAGATAAGGTACTCGTCGGTCACAATACCTCTGAGAGAGTCTGATGAGGTGTAAAAGAAGTAAATAAAGACAGTTATAAGTTAAGTAGACGAACGTGTTATGCAGACTGTACTATCATAGTCTAGAATATCTGGTTTCTCTTAGGAATACGATTTTTTAAAAAAGTAACCACAGCTGAGCCAAGGGAATATAAGTAAATTGTTATCGTTTGCATGCTAAAATTTAAAAGTTTAGGGTCGGGGGCTTGAACTAGGGTCGGTCGAGTTATCGGAAACACGGTATTTTTTTTTTATATTTTGGCCTTTAGCTTTTGCTCTGAGGTGAAAACACTCATATCAAACCTCGGGTCAACTGTTTGTATGTGTTTCATGGCAGTAATTAAAAGGTTCCATGACATTTTATTTGACGTACACGTTGAGTACTAAATCAAATCATTTATAGTGCCCTAAAAGTGAAATACTGAATTTTAAATTGGATTTTATTTTCACTGTTTCCGCTGACCTGTTTTATTTATCCTTCTGTCTTAAAATCCCATTGAAAATATTTTTTTTTACCCATGATAAGCTTAGTTACCGTGTATATTTTCCTAAACCAGTGTAAACTAGTCCCAGGCCACTGAACCAATTTTCTATTGAGTGAAAACATAAGGCCTTAACAATACTGGTGTTCCATACTATGCTTAATACTATACACTATATATATTACAGGCTGGCATCACCTTTGGATTCTATATTCATCCAAGTTGTTACTCACTTATTTTTCTGAAGGAAAATGTCTAACTCCCCCCCCCCCCCCCAGTTACTTGCGCCGACCCGACTGTGTTGCGACCACTCACTCATGCCATTATTTTACATAACACTCTCGTGTTAAAAAATATTGAAATAAAGAATGGAAAAAGTCTGGAGATCTCGAGACTTGAGTGAGTCTATGTTCGAGTTCTGCCAATATCAAATTGTTAGATTTAGTTCAAGTAGATCTCAGCAAGTACCTTACACATTGCAAAATTGCCCCTGAAAAGCTATCAACTCAGCGCATGATGATCCCCCTTCAGGTCAAGTTCGTGTAAAAGATAGTGGCCGTGGCAGGATTAGGGTCATGTATTAAAATATGAAATTTCTCTGAATGTGCGTTGAAACTTTAAAGTGGCACAAGCTGAGATTAAAATACTTTCATAGAACCTTATTAAACCAGTGTTGTATAATATGAATGTCATTTTACGCCTTCTATGAAACACAGTTGTCTTCTGATACTGTGAGAACACTTGATTTCATAGTAGACATTTCTCCGACATTTTTAATTATACGTATAATAAATTACGTCATCGGATCGTGTATACGTTATATCTGAATACCAGGGTTGAATTTAGTCAATTGCAAGTGATGGTTAAGAATGCTTCATTAAGTACAATACTGCGAGTACCTTTAAATATCCAGTTCAAATTACCACCCCACTATAAAAAAAACAAAAACAAAAACAACAAAAACAAACAAACAACAGCATATAAAGTCAATTTGTTCATCTTTAACTCATAACGTTGAACTTTCAGATTATCATTATATCTAGAAATATTAATATGTTCACACAGTACATATATGTCGAGTTGATAGACTTGGGATATAGATTTTTGTTCATACTTTTTAGATGATGAATTTCAATTCCTTCGGCTTGCTTGTTATTTATAATCTGTACGTAGGTTTTGGTTCTTTGATTTCACCGGAACATTAATTATTAAGACCTTGAAATCAGCTAAAAATCACATACGTCAGCCTTAGTTACACCGTGACTTGTGTTCTAAAATACGAATAAACTCAATCTGCTTTTAAGTGTCGGCAACATATCCTCCTAAATTCTTATTTCAAACAGTTGGTGTCACCATCAAACCCGACCAGATTTATGTGTTTGCACTTTTAAGCTCACATTATACGTGCCGTAGCGTCCGAGTGGTGTGAATGTTCTGGCCTAACCGGCTATTCACCTCATTGCTTCAATCGTTTGAGGCCTGCATTTTAAAAATATCAAAAGTTCCGTTCGCTTTCATCTCACAACCGTCACCAGGACATATGGCATGCATTGAGAGTACATATAATGTAATCTGTGAAAAGTAAAATGTACGAAATAGACTTTTGACGTGTTTTAAGGACTGCGTACCATTTACTGATTAATCTTGATGAAAAGCTTTTTATAATGACAACTCAAAAACCATTCCTCAATATTGTATATCTTTCATTCGTTGTATCGTCAATATGTTTTATCAAATGCATGATAAATTTATATTTCAATGAGATAGTGAATTTTGGTAGCTCACACGACTAAGCAAAATTCATCTAGAAAAGCGATAACGCCACCTGCGCTAGTGTTTGTAGGCGTCCGTGAAGACGCCCTCATACGTTCGCCGCGTGTTTAAGTTTATCCCCATCGTCATCAGTTAGACAATTCCAATTTTCTTCAAAAAGTTGCATTCTTAAGGGAATATCAAATGTCTTTGCTTTCTAAATATGTACAACGTTGTCGACGCCTACCACAATATAGAAACATTTTTTTCTCACAATTCTACGCACTCATTACTAATGTGATGCAAGCTCTTGTGAAATTTACGTTGCTATCTCAACAGTGCACTTTCTCGAAGTTCTGTCGTACCATTTCGATATTATCATACATGCACTATGTTAAAAACTGTAATCATAACCACTGGAGAGAGATGTCTCTCATAGTAGAATACGGGATGGAGTGAACATAGCGGCAGTACGCCAGTGCAGTGGTTATAGTGCCCTCAAGCGAATTAATCATTTATATATATCCCTTTTGTTTTTATTTTGTTTCACGAAATCGCGTAGTCATCGTGTAGTTTTGCTTTAGCTAAGATATTTTAAGATATTTTCACACTTGCTTTTTGACCTATGTCTTTTTGACCTATGTCTAACGAGATATTTCCCAAAATTAGGTATATATAATCCATATGTGATTGTTCTTTTAGTCCAATCAGATGCCATTGTTCTTTCGAATTCTTTTCCTTGAAGTTGAATTGCAAATGCTGTTTCCTCAGTATTACAACGAGGAACTCATTTTGCAAAATACATGTGTTTTTTTAAATCCCTGCCTTCGCTGGCCGTGTTGTTATTTCTTACAGTGTATTAAAAACTTTTATCACAAAATATGAAAATAACACCATCCTCGACCAGTCCTCATTCTCATTTGTCAAACGTGCGAGAACATACCATTCCTATAATAGGAGCCGTGCCTCCTAGTACTTCGAACAGTAGACCAATCTACTATGCGACGAGGCGCTCAGCTGACTCACAAGAGGAGTTTACATAAACTTCTCAGTATAGTTGGTCTTTGTTTTTTGGTGGGTGATGGGTGTACCACTTGGCTGCAGCTCACGTAGTTTCTCTTCCCATGAGCAAAACAAAAATAAATAAATTTAATCTCTTGGAAACCTGGATGAAAATATTGCCAAATGATGCATAGAACATAACACGACTCATACCTGTATAGCTTTAGGGACACAGGCTGAGTTAAAGTATGTTTTGGGACGTAATGTATGCTGCATATGTGAAATGTACTCGCAGTGTCTACTTACTGCACTAAACCATCAGAACTTAAACCTGGTATTAAGACATAGCTTATATCCGTTGACATAATTCATAACATGTACCGAAGATGTTGCATCGACATAATCAACATTATACAAGAATAGTTTAGTCAATGTTTTACGTAAACATTTTCACTTGAGTATTTGACTTGGGATTTTCACTTGGGGATTTGAGTGGAAGACCATTCATGATTTGCTTCGTTTACCGTAATTTGAACGTCGATTGTTTTCGTCCTTTGCCGACGTTGTCTTAAACCCGTGTCCTCTTGACGGCTAGCTGCAATACCTCCTCATCATGCATGTACGTCAATCAACTCCCTGTTCCACATGTTCTAGCTGAAAACTATATACATGTAAACTCTGGCTAGCGAGAATGTTCTGTATACGTGCTGCATATGAAAGAAAGAAATCGCCCGATGTACTAGTATAACGTTTTGGCGGTCGCAAAGAACATAATCAAAATATGGTATTAATAATCATATATATAATACTTTCTGCACGATCAGATTTTGATTAGATTTGGGTCTATCATCACGTCACTCTTTCACCATCAAGCAAACAATGTCGAAAATTATATAGCAGTTCGATATAAATTTCTAGTACACATACGGGAAGTATTACATTCTATGACACTTGGCGTTCGTTATCATTGTATTTAGTTAATTATCGAATGTCACACCACAGACTTGTCTGTGGTCACATGCGCACTCGCCAACGCTCACAAATTTTAATGTAAATTTGGAAAATCACAATTTGGCAAAAATCTACCGCATAGTTATGTGCAACTAGTGTATCTAGACGCCGGTAGATCCTAACACACCTTAAAATCTCATCCATTTTACGAAAATTCGAAAAATTATACGACAAAGCACCACCGTCTATTCTTAGCCATTCTATCTGCGAAAGATGCTACCACGCGCACGTAAATGGTGAGTAAGAGCGAGAGTACTTTAAACTCGAAAAGTCTAATTTAACTATACTAACATCATACAGAGACTATTTTATTAAATTATTCTTCCAAAGTAAACATCTACTTACACGAAATTCTTACTACACTTCACGGTCTTCAATGTGTAGTCTGCCTCTCTCGAACGCGGCAGACACGAATGACGTCACGTCACCCATCCGTCGTCAGCTTACAATGACCTTTGAACCCAGACTACTTAGTAGTTCTGACCATTCCGACTTCAAGGCTACTCAGTTACAATACAGATTACAACATATGAAAAACCTTCCAATTTAATCGAATTAGGATGGAATTATATTCTGACTTGTGCATGTTTTAATAGATTTTGTGTTCATTCAGTTGAGATATTAACGAAGTAAACACTTATCGAATCGATAGAAATATAATTCATATTCATAAAATCTATATCAATTATCTAAACACCTTTCACATTTTGTGAGTTTACAAAAAAACTCTCTTAACCTCCCCCCCCCCAACCCTTTCTGTTTTAGCTCGATGCAAATGTAATACTTTTATTTGCCAGCATTTGTTTATTTATTCATTCATTCATTCATCTATTCGTTTCAAATTCGCATTATTTCTCGCAGCATAAACAAAAGTATTCACATACTTAGTTTAAAATATTTTTTGATCTTTCTATTTCGTGAAAAAATTAACAGATATATAAATTATTAATTTTCATATATATATCAATGTTGAAAATGAGTAAATAAATGATAGATAACGAATATAGCATGTGGCATGGAAATCTTACACACAGACTTATCGATTTATAAATTTAGAATTCAATATTTTATTTGCGTAATCGGCTTCTCTTGTAAAAATAACTTATGCTTGGAAGATAATTTGTATATATTTTTTTATTTTTAAACCATTCTAATGTGGAAACACTGCATAAGTTTGTGACTTGCGATGATCGTCAGCCCGAGGCACTAAAAAGAAAGTCTGACAGATTTGTTTGGTTTAGTTCGCCCTCTAGAGTTCAAAATTGACTTGTAACCTTTTTCAATTCAGTTCCCTGTATCAGCATGCAGCAGTGTATATTCGAGTCATGGTGTATATTGCATTGGTCCTGATTTTCAGAAGTTGTTCGCTGAAAGGTTATGGTTTAATCTCACGGATTGTGAGCACATATTTGAACCAATTAATTGATCCATGTTGCCTGTTTTCATTCGAGGGTTGACATTTTTTTAATTATTGATCGCCTGGCTTCTGTATCCGATTAAAATCGCTGTAATTGCCCGGAAAAAACAAACATGACCATTTTCTAATCAGGAGGCGTCCAATCGAAATACTTGTTTCATTTGACCTGCTTTATGCAAATAAGTTGTTTCGATACCGGTTGTAATCCAGTAAGGAAATCTACCACATCACTAGGTTTGTGGTTGATGTTAGTCCTTGCACCTTTACCTCTCCCTGTGGTTTTGGCGGTCTACCTTATTCGTTCATTGATGTTTCCAGCTGTTCTACGTGCCGCTAGCTCGGGCTCTGGCCCGTCTGGGTCTTCTCGAAGGAAAGATGATGAATCCAAAGTAATTATAACTTCTAGTTCCTCAGTCACTTTCACAATATATGTGAAAATGGTGGAATGTTTCACGTGGCATTTAATTCCCCTAGACTTTCCCTTGTCTGTTTGTACAGTTTGAGACTTCCGTCTGTATTTGTTGTATGCTGTGTACAAGTAGTAATGTTGGTCTTGGTGTCTAGCCAAGTTTATCGTGCGTAATGTTTTGATTTTGTTGGCAGCCTGTGTCCCATGCTCCCTTGAAATCCCCGTAGACTAGAGGGTGACACCCGAGGCGTAAATAGGTGCTACTGTTCGCCGTTATGTGTATTCAATCTGCAAGTTTTGTATAGCACACGTTTCTTGATCCTGTTATATGCGAATACATTCAAATCGTCTTTGCAGGAGATTTACACATGAACAAAAGCTTGGTACTTGCAGTGATTGTGACAATAGCGTTCATTTGTGAAGTGTCCTATACACACTATAATACACAGGACTGTCGCGATGTCACTAAAACAGTCTCCCCATTTCAAATGGTTTCTTCCTTTTATGTTTGTGTTGTCACTAGCCGTTGTGTGAGTAATAATTTTACTGTATTGGTATTGATCGCTCCCTGAAGACTCGATGTTGTGGTAATTCGCACTGGACCGACCCACTTTTCCACATGGAAAGATCTTTCGGATAAGGGATAATAGAATTCACCTGAGACCATCTGATCCATCACTGCTTGTACTCCAGCGGAACATTCATTTTTCCCGCACTTTCCGATCAGCGTTCCCAAGTCCC
The DNA here is from genome assembly GCF_964340395.1 of Glandiceps talaboti. Lineage (NCBI taxonomy): Eukaryota > Metazoa > Hemichordata > Enteropneusta > Spengelidae > Glandiceps > Glandiceps talaboti. The sequence goes on along the minus strand of NC_135568.1, from coordinate 11,366,628 downwards.
TTACCGGAAATTCCAAACAGCGTCGGCAGTCTGTTGATGTTGTCGATATCGATGGATCAGAAGCGGATCGTGGAATAATTATCCAGCGGACTGCTATCCACCAATACGCTTTGATTCAGCCGGTAGAAGTGTACACATTGTCAAGCACTCGTCAAGTGACTGGAACTTGGAAGGACATTGGAAAAGCATTGCTACTGCGGCGTAAAGTAGAGCCTACGTCTCAACTTCAAGGCTAGGCGAAACATTTCGCTGTTACCCTCGTGGTGTTTGTTGTTGTTTAGTACACAGTATGCTGCATGTTAGCAATATCCAGCCTCAGGATGTACGTATCACCTCTCCGTTACTCTCTCTCGAAATAACCCTTTCGTATTTAAATTCATCTTCAGTAAATCTAATCTGCATGCGTGATTTAATTTCAAATGAACTTTTTATTCAATGGCTGTCGTTCACCATTTCGATGTGAAATATTGTGCTAAACACGAGTGTAAATCACATTTTGTAGGGAGCAGGACCCATCTTACGGGGCGACAGTAAATCGGCTCCTGCCTCGGGGAAAGGACAACCCATGTCGATCGAGGAATGGGAGGTTGGTAATGGTGTTTATCTAAGTCTTTGTATTCACCGATTGTATAACTTATAACTTACACCGATTATTGTAGATACTATACGCTAAGTTTAGAATTATAGCTTTATTTCTTGTTGTTTATTTGTGTCTTTTCATGAGCCTGTCGTTTTTAAATAAACATCTGAGATAAAATCTTAATAATAATAAATATCATAATTTGTAAAATTATTAATCAATACCCTGAAATTAAGATTAATTTGGTTTAATTGGTAAATGTATAGTAGCTGACTCAAGTAGGTGTTAACTTTCTATAAAACAACTTGAGTTTGAATTTCTTTACAAGTGACAGGTTTGGTCAATAGAAATAGATACTTCGCTAAAAACGCTATATTTCTAAAAACGCTATAGTTCTAAACACGCCATATTTCTAAACACTATTTCACTGCAACTGCCGTATAAAAATCACACTTTGTTAATTTCAAAACTAGATCACACTTTAACAAGAACAAATTATATGCGTGCTGTTTTTAGATGACACATTGTGTCAAATATTTCGCTTTTGTTAACATGGTAATAAGGAAGTCATTAATACCAACTGTGGTTTGACTTGTTCATCTAATATTAATACTCTTCCTGAAGGTTTAATATATACGTAAATATTCTAATTATTAATTTTTACTGACAAATATAATATTGATATATTTAAACTGCAAATATATTATATACAGATTTATAAGCAAACATAAAAATCTAGTGCACTCTGAAAGTAGAACATTGTGGAATGACTTTCATAACTCTTCCGAGTTCTGAGTTTTCTTCCCGGGTATCTGAAATGTTGTATAGGTTTCCGGCATCAGTTTCCTGTAAGCAAACATATGGAAGTCAATTGTTTCCATAGCAACATGTGTCGTTGGGTGGTTGTTTTGGTAATGGGTCAAATAAGTTACCCTTTCATATGATTAAAAAAGGACATGCACAAAAATAGAATAACCGTTTGTAGAAGGTTGGAAGTGATATTTTCTAGACATTCTTGATTGTGTCATTTGCATTTTATAAAATTGAAAATATTTAGTGCCAGAAATAACATAAACATAAAATAATCTTATATGCAATGTCAAAATTTATCAAATTTAGAAAGCAGTATTTCAAAAATAGATAATTAAATAAAGTCATAATTAATTAATAAATTAATTAATTATGCATTTAATTTACATTTTCATGAGGCTTTCTCAAACTTCAAAGATGGGGAAGAATTGTTTTATTGGAAAGTATCGGGAAGTTCAGCGGGAATGTCTTTGAGAATTTACTATGTTCATTACTAGTATTGTATTTGTTATAATAATGTCAATGGTAACATCTTCCTCAATGAAAATTGAAAATTGGCTCAATCTGCCATGGGAATTGAGGTTATCTGAGTGTAATTATTGAAACATACTCTTAAATCAGTCCAAATCTACCTTAAATTTCAAGGAAAATATTCCCTAGCTAAAGCCAGGTGCCCTCGCCACGTTTCCATGCCAACATGTAATTAGTATTTCCACAAATCATAATTGGAGGGGAATATGTTGAGTTCAATAACACCCAGCTTTATATAGAGAAGAACCTGGTATAGTATCATCCATGAGTCAATATTGATTGTTCTCGGACTGTGAGGGTAAAACTAACATATGAAAGATTTTGTTTACTCATCAAATATCATAAGTGAGCGGCTACTTACATGTGTAATCATTCATTATTTCCATTCCATAGCAATGTCACCCATGACAACAAGTGCTTCAATACCTCTGGAATATGATTGCTCAAATCGGTAACTTGAATCTAGAATTGTAGAAGTTGAAACATTGATTTTATGTCATGATGCTTGCCCTAGATGTGCATGATAGCCTGTTGCATTGCGATTAGTGGCACCCCAGATGATGGTAGCCCTAGACACACATGATAACCTGTTGCATTACACATAGTGGCACCCTAGATGATGCTAGCCCAAGACATGCATGATAGCCTGCTGCATTACACGGCACCCTGATGATGGTGACAAACTGAAATTAGCAAACATTTGGGGTTCGCTGCCAAAAATTCATCTTTTGATTCATTGGGGTATTTCCATTTGTATATTTAATAGCATGCTAGTTTTCATAGCTTCATTATGAAATAGAAATGAATTATTTTCTAATATTTAAATGAAATATAAAACAATAGGAATTATGTAATATTTATTGTATTAAACAAATAGAAATAAAAAAAGAGAAGGTACTGTATTTTCATCCCTTAAAGAGGCTCAGTTCAAATTAGGATTAAAATCTGGTATGAAAAAACAGTTTTAGAAAGAAATACATTGGCCCATGACATTAGAAAAATCACATGTAATCTATTGATACGATAATACTAAAGTGAAAAGCTGAGAGTAAATGGCCTTTAATATTAGATTCATCCATTAATTCATTTTGTTCAGCTACCAGCAAATGTTCATCTTCATGTTGGTGACACATTAATGGGTATTTGCAACGTAATGACATTGAAGAAGATAAAATCTAATATGAAACAAAAAATCTAACTATTTTTTCGTCGTCTGTGGTTCCCAGATGTGGTATTTGGTTAGAAAATGGCTGCAGTGTGTGTTTCTCATATGGCACAATGTTTTCTGTTAAGGGTTCGCTAATACATGTAACTGATACACTGTAAATGTAACAATGTTGTACTAAACTATTCTTATGATTTGAAACTGCTTCATAGATAACTTGAAAAACCTAGTAAATGCCTTCGATGTGAAATTACAATGTTTGAATGACTATTCTTGTGTCATACCTGAACAGTGTTATTATTCAGGTCAATCAATAAGTACAATGTTATCCCACTTGATTTCCCCAGGCTTTACCTGGCTTTCCTCAAGATTATCAAGTATAAAATATACTTAGGTGAAACTTCGCAAATTTTACGATATTTTTTGTGGTAAAAAATATAGTATACAGTATACTAGCTCAAGAATTGCTTTCATACTGGGCTAGCATCAGGTGGATACAGAGCTCTCCAGATTGTCATTAACACCTCACCAACATCATTTTTGGAACTGGAAGGTTTTAGTGTAGTTGTTGTTAACACTGTGATGTCCTAATCTTGAATAATAAAGAGTACCGTATTCTAACAGCTTTTCAGTACTAGTAATGAACAAGCCCCAGTCTGATCATGTTTTGTCCAAAATTGTATATACATGTATAAATATCAACTTTCTATAACAACACACACATTCCCAAGACATCCACACATACCAAATTTATTACCAAAATCACCAGTCTCTCATTGTTGTCATGGATTTTCATAGAGGAATTGCTGTGTTGTTCACTCTAGGCATTCAAGTTGACAACAAGGTTAGGGGGCCTTTTGACCCCTGTTTCATACCCATTGTTCCATTATGGTTAAAATGTTGGTGTGGAAAACAGTTGTCTGACATAGCTATTGAAATTGTAGTTGGTTCTATGCAAATAAATGATCCTCTTTACTCCCTATTGCTCCTCTAGTAGTAATCCAAGACCATAGGAATCAAATACTGGGGTTTTAATGCCTGCACCTGCCCAATTTTAACAACAGGTTATATGCTAGCCCAATGTTAAGACCAGACTCACATCATGCTAGTAAATTGGAAAGATTTTTGAGCTGTACTATGCAGACAATGTGCTAGGCTGGTGACAACTCTGGGCTGACACCAGGCTAGAAAATCTAACAGCATTACTTGAGGTGTACATACAATGTAGTGTTGACATATCTGGTGCTACCATATCTGGTGTTGTCCTGGTGGTGTACAAACGCCAGCCAAAGATTGGCAGTGTAATACATAGAGCTAGTTTGTACCTTTTAGTTCAAACATGCAACACGATGAGGCACTTAAAATAGCAGTCAATGTATAATAGAGTTATGCGTGGTGAGAATAGATAGAACTTAGAAGTACATCTGTCAGCAGTGACAGAGTTCAACCTGTTCACTGTGTTTTTCATGTCAGTTTATGTATATTAATGGTTTAGATGCGTGTAAGGTCTGGCACAGTTGTTAGATGGAAAGAAAATAGAACACCCGTCACCCACTTTCCATTATTTTGCCAGATGCCTTCAGCACTTCAGTACAAAAACAATCTTTTAATATTCAACAGTACATCAGTGAGGTACTTTCAGCACTTTGTCAAAAAAAGACACCCACTTCCTCAATTTTCAATATTTTACAACAAGATGCCGTCAGCACTGGGGCACTGGAAAACCCACTCTCTTTTCAACACTTAATCGTGTACTTTCAGCAATTTGGTTGAAAAAACCACCCACTTTTGACTTTCTCAGTTTTCAATAATTCCACCACTTTTTCTCAAAATGTCAGAGTAGGCCATTTTCTCTGCTTTCAATATATTACCACTAGCTATATTCAGTAATTTGGTAAACAAAAACCCAGTTTACAAAATTTGCCCAGGTACTATCACAAATTTTGCTAATAATTCCCACATGCTTGCTTTTTCCAGGTTCTTCACAACTTTGACCAAACAAATTGTGCAAATTTGCCTCGTGTTAAAAATCATGCTGTGCACTATTATCAATGCTGTAAATATTTCTCCGAGTAGATTTTAACCAAGCTATAACTCAGCACGAGAGAACATATAGTCAAAGTCCTAAGCTAATTTTAATCAACCACACTCCTTTAGCTGTATACCACATACACCTGACAGTTAATTGACAAATGTGTTCATTATCATTTAACTAATTGATTATATAATTAAACTTTTGATGAAAAAAATCATGATACAACAGAAGTACTAGACAATTATAGTAATGGTATTTCACAGCATGTTGATAAATTCTTACCCCATGTCGGTCTCTGTATATATAGTATAAGCTAAATTGAAAGCTTCATTCTACTACAAAGCTAGAGATACTATAGAGTTTCAATTAGGCACCACACTGTCTTTTACATCTCACTCATGGTTTTTGGTTACAAATTACTCAAACAAAATACATATACTGGTAGTATGCCAGCATATAAAATAATACATTTTATCTTAATGTTAACACAAATCAACAGCACTGTCGGGTGACACAAGGAAAATTCAAACACAAAACTTTATTTGTGTTCACAGTGAGATAAAATGTAGCATTTTATATGTGTGTGCGTGCTATGAGAATGATCAGTGTCTGTGTTTTGTTTGCATATAAATTCAAAACATTGTGCCACTTTATGAAGCGCTCTACTCTCTCAAGTTTGCTAGTACTTAAGTTAATGACTCAAATTTTAAGATGTGTTTTGCATCTTAATAGAGGATTTGCATAATGATGAAGTTAATGAATCAGATTATGCTGTTCAGCATATTCAACAGTTATTTGCATATTGATGAGTCAAATGAAATTTTCACAATGCATGATGTATGAATGGCATAATTGATTATGATACAGACTGTTCCCTGTGGGGCGTACTTGCAAATTAATTGTAGGTGCGTGTCTACTGTTGCATTTAAGTTGTTTGTTTTACACATTCTAATACAACATGTATGTATTAAATGTAATCTAATGCTTGATAGTGGACATTATGGATAAGGGTCAGAAAAATGTTTTATTTTGTCATAGCCATACAAGTATCTATCTTTCCATGGCTAAAAGTATGTTGTAGTTTTAAAAAATTACTTAAAAAGGCAAAGTTTATCTCCCATTTTCCAGAAATACTCCATGACCTCTGGCCAGCCATGTTGTGTTGACATTGAACTTGTTGGCCATCATTACGGATGACACATTCTTCATTTCTCTATTTGCACATAAATGACAACAGTCCTTAGAATGAACACTGCACATGTAGACATATATAGTCAATGTATGGATGAAGTGACAGGTAATTGCTGTGTTCAAGTACATAAAGTTTCCTGTTATCATCATACAGTAATTAACCACTTTTCATTTAATTTATTAATGTATTAATGCTAGTCCGTCATATGTACACACGAAAGACAAAAACAGTATTGTCAATGATCAGAGTTTGGAGATTGAAACACATTGTCTACAACTAGATTTTCCTTGATCAAAACTTAAAATATACAACATGTGATAGCGATTAAGAGATTTCAGTTCTGTAACAGATGGCGGACATGATTTATGTTGAGTTCACACATTCAGAATGAGATTTGGTAAAAATAGGTTTTGTACATTATGACAAATGAATGTTTATAATCACTTGGACAGGAGTGGCTACTAGGTATTTGCAGACGAGCTAAAACAACCAGAGAAAGAACCCCTTGAAAACTACCATAAACAAACAAACATAAGGTTTTCTGATTAGGAACTTGTTGCATGCATGCCAGCTCCAAGATGCATACGTTGTAGGGTGCCTCAATGTATTTTGTGCGCACAGAGGGTTGTGCATGTGCTATTTTGGGCAATGGTTGTCATTGGACTGCACCCTGGAGTTTAATACATGTAAAAACAATTTGATTTTTGTTGATGGTGTTAAGTAATTCTTTTATAAAAAGCCAGGATGTCTTTCCTTTGAGTAGTGATGAAAATGTCATTTCAAATGTACTGGAGACAAAACGAGCCAAAAAATAACCACACAGTCACGTGATTTCGTCTCATACAATGTAGAAAAGAAACTATTTTGAAGGATAAGATAAGAATAGTTTTGTGTTTTAATTGTGAAGGGTAGGTCTGATGTTTAATTGGCTCATATGATGTTATTGCGTATTATCAAATCTTTTAAGATGAACATATACATGTAGTGGCGTAGTAGTAAAATGAAATTGGACGGTCACTGACATTTTATCTCTAAACAGTCTAAAGTTGTTTTAGTGCTGAAATAGAAGCACTTTGTAGCTAGCTGGTATAACACTCTTTGCCAGTCCTACAAAACCTAATACTAATAGCTTTAGATACGGACAGTGCTCAGAAAGTCTGCCAGGATCTTGATAAAATTCATCACATACATGGTTTCAACATTGACGAACAGTGGACCGAATGTATCATAGATACTAATATTATTCAAGTTAAGGAGTTAAAATCCGCTTAGTATTAGAATAGGAATATGATTGGACTTCTTAACTTAATAAACGGTTTGTATTTCAAGCATAAGTGACCACCATTCTGTTTTTGCTCTCATTAATGCTTTATGCATGCAGTTTGAGCTAGTTTGTTGAACAGCTGAGATTGTCGGTATGAAAACATATGTGAAGTTTTTGTTTCCTTCCCAGAGATTGATGGAGACTATTTGTTGGTTTAGTAAGGGTTAATTACCATACAGTAAAAGCAGATGTGTTGTTGGAGCTATCGGCTGTCAGCTGCCGTAAATACAGGTACCATTTTCCCATTCAGGGAGAGGCCAGAAGGATGGCTGCTTTTGATGCAACAAATTTAATTTCCGTTTTCAGACTGTACTTTACAGAGTGTTTGGAATGGAATGACTTGGCTTTCAAAATGTTTAATATGGTAGTTTATTCAGTACATTAGGCCACCGGCCCCTTTGTACAAAGTAAAAATAAATATAAAAATAAAGATATATACAGAAAACAACCGGAATAGAGCATTATATAAAGCGAAATAAACATCTAAACAGACTTGGCTTTCAGAAGTTGCTAAATTGTTGTGAATTTTTGAAGAACAGTACATGTGTCAAATGTGTATTTATCCAATAAAGTGTTTCCGTGTTAAAAGGGGAAAGTACATTGAGTGAAATACTACTATTAAGTATGTTTAATAAAAAAATGGACGATAAAGAGATAAAATGCATTAGTTTCATTCACTTTCACTAAGCCGTACAGAGTTGGTATTGATCTGAAGTTAGACCCAATTGATGATGTATGGACCTTGCAAGGATACTTCCATTAAACGTATTGTTGACTACTATTTTGTTACACCTTTACAGTAACAATAGAAACAGTCAACAACGTATTTACCTGACGTTGCCTGGTAAGGCCCATACACCACTTCCACTTTAGTTCGGATTGATGCTAACTTTGTACTGATAAGTAAAAGTGATTGAAACCAACATATTTTATCGTATTTTAACATAAAAGTTTTTATTAAACATAGTAAATTTACAGGGTATCTTTATATTTTAAAACTCAAAATTTCAAGCTGTTTGTGTACTCGATTACTGTAAAAAGAAAACATGTCAACAACATGTCCTGACTGTGGATCAGAGCAGCAGTCGGTACTCAATTTGTTCTTTCAACCGTGGTTTATAAATATTCATAAGTTTATTTTATCAACTTTTTATCTTGGATAATGCTCACCAGCGACACCAAGTCTCACCAGAATTATTTGATAAGCTGTAGTTTGAAGAGAAAGACAATTGCTGTTAGCCAATCACAAACAAAATAGACAAAAGTGCAAAAATGCATAATTTCAAATAAAATATTCCAAATAATAGCAATTTTAATATTTGAAGGTACCAAAGCTATTGTACATATGTTGAATGTGGGCATGGGTTGGTATAATGTCAGGGTTCCAAATTAACAGTAGTACTGTGTCCACAGACTACGTACCATACATAATTTGTAGCTGGTAACCCACTCAGGCGACCACTAATTATGCAATGATTTAAGGATGGAAGATTTATGGACATAAAGGTATGTAAATAAAACATATATTGCCAACAGAGGAACTCTGTTTTCAGTTCAGGAATATAGGTCACCATCCTTATTCTACCAGTTTCTGAAATTGGTAGCCAACTAAGACTACCAAAGTAAACAGTTCATTTCAAGACCTGGATGAATAATGACATTTATATTTATATACATGTACCAAAATATGGTGACTACTCAGAATTTTTTTTTTCAGGAAATAAAAAGCAGATGGTTTGTGCATTAAATATTTAAGTGATATTGTTGTTCTACTAATATAGTAAACCTCTTTGTGTTGTACATGTAACAAAATTCTAGATATAACCACATACATGTAATTATGACAGTGGCAATCAAGGTCTCGGCTCACAAAGGTAGACACAAATTAAAACTGTTTTTGCTGGTACATGCTGACAGCTATTGAATAGACATTGGTTTACAACCCATAACACTAAAGTAAAGTGTTTTATGTATGTACCACAATCGTTCATAGTATCCATATCACATACAACCCATAACACCAAAGTGAAGCATTTTCTCTATGTACTACAATCGTTTATAGCATCTATATCAAGTACAACCCATAATACCAAAGTAAAGCATTTTCTGTATGTACCAAAAGCATTTATAGCATCCATATCATGTGTAAAAAAATACTGTTTCATTTGCTAATTGACCACATTAGAAAGGCCACATACTAGGCTTGTAAATAAACCAATTGAAACAGTACTTTTACACTTGATGTGAATGCTATTAATGAGTGTAGCACATAGAGAAAGTGCTTTACTTCAGTGTTACCCATTGTAATTATATGCCACTTGGTTAAGTGTATTCTTGATGGCGTTTCTGATGACTTCTTACATTGTACATTTAGTGGAGTTCCAATGTTTACTTGCTCACTTGTATGATCGGTTTAGTTTCTGTCTGTCTCAATAATCCTTAACCTCGATTGCCCCTTTACGAAGATCTGGACAGCATGTCCAAAACACGGAGAGGATTAATTTACAAAATGCACAATTATTATTTGATGACAGATTCAAGTCTTTCATGAATATGGTAATTATATAATCAAAAACTTGTCACTGGATACAAGCCTCTTTTGTTATTGAAAATTGAAAAAAAGTAATGTGTGAAAGTTATTTATAAAGGTTATGTGACAGAAAATGAGCAATTTCATGCAACACATTTTATTTTATAAGACCTACATTTTGTAAAGTGTACATGTATGATATAAATGTCAATTTTGTGCAACATGAAATAAAAAAAATTAATTTCTGATCATGCAGTTTTCAAAGTAGGTGCTGTATATATACAAACAAATATTAAATATTGTCAATTTTCTGGAAATTTAATTTTGGAAGCTAGCAAAAATTTGAAATGGTTTCATTTATAGATACATGTATTGTGTTAATACAGCCAGGAAGTCAGGATAGACTTGGCATGAGACACTTACTCAAAACATGAAGGCTTGGCAATGGATTACATGTAGGATTAAAATCTAGTTTGGAAAAACAGTCTTTGGGCAGAACTATAGAAAGAGTTGGTCCAGAGAACAATAGAATATATAATTCATATGGCTCCATGAATAAGATAACATTAATGTGAGAACCTGGGATTGCAACATTAGCCTTTAAAGCTCTTAGAAATACCATGGCAAATAGGCTTTGTGCTGCTAGGATTAAATATGTTTGTTAAATTCCCTCTAAGCCATCCATCAAATTTGCAGTGTACTACATGTAGGTATATTAGGGCATTTATTATGTGCATGCTAAGGCAAGGTTAGGGACGATCGCACAATGTCGCACTGGCTCAACAAACGAACATTGTTCGTTTAGTTCAAAACCCCCTCCCTCTCCCCTTAAACAAATGGTCACAAGTACGACATCAAACGTTCATATATGTAAACTATGATGAAAACTATAGCAGTCACACCACTACGATCGATGTAATGTAAAAACATTGTAAACACATTAAAATGCTACCAGAAACCCAGCACCATATCTCACATTAGAAGTAAATTTTTATCAACTTATCAACATCTCAGTAGTAAATACAAAAGCTTTTGTCACTTAAAGAGTGAAAGTTTTCTGTTGAAATTTGGTTAGAAGTGCGAAAATGAAGTTCAGTGATCGCTTTCATGCCAGACCCCCTTCCCGTAAACAAACGAAGTTTGTTTATTGAGCTTGTGTGACACTGTTTGATCATCCCTTAGTCATATTATGTTAGTTCAGACTAACTTCTTTAGGGACTTACCAATATAAGGTCAAGAAATCTATTAAAACTTAAAAGTTTTCATCTAATACATCTGGTATATATGTCTTCTTATCACTTGGCACAGTCACTTTCATCCGTCATTAAATTACAAAGCTGTATTAGGTATACATGTCTCAGTTAATCTTTCATTCTTTCAGCTGTTATGTCATAACATGCCTTCCAGCAGTGATCAGAACATCATACTTAGCTGCATCGATTCCAAGTGATTTACGTGTACATACACGAAGCCCCATTTTTAATACCATACAGTCCTTTAACTGAAAGTAGGTCACTTGGTTTTTGCATCCTGTAAGCGAAAGACGTACTTCTCAGTCCATCTGACCACCATTTGTGGATGTTTTGGAAATTGATGTTGTCTGAAACAGTGGTAATATGTTGCCAAAAAGATTGGATTGGGGAAATGTTTGTATTGTTCAACAAACATTGTTATTTCAGCCATGGGTTCACTTTTAATATTGGAGTAATGATTAATACAGACAGTCCATTGAAGTAATGGTTAAAACAGACATTTTGAGCCAAATCGATGTTTGTCACCATTTGTGTTGTTTTCCCATACATGTAGCTTTTTGCCCAAAGATTAGCAAATTATGTATTGTGAATTTGTAAATTTTTACGCAATAGCTTATAGTTTCCCACCTACTGTATTATAGTTGCAAGTAATCCTTTGCCAAAAAATCGGCTGTGTATGTCATGTGCATTGAAAAGTTTGATTATAGTCACTTGCCGAGGGAAATGAACGAACCTTTATTGTTAATATGGCATGATTCCGTTACCATAATGTCTTTGCTACTATAAAGATATTAAAATCTCTGATACAGATCTGAAATACCAATTTTCCACTAAATGTGCCAACATATGAAATTTATTTCCACTATCTGATACATGATGTTGTCATTACTTCTCGTTTGTAGCGCAGTCGTGGTATCCATTAGATCGGATATTATATTTTAGCTGAAAACACATCTGATACAGGAGAAATAAAGTTGCCTTGGTGCTTCTCTCATGGAACATGATATTTTAACACACAGATAGACACAATTTGACTCTAGACTAACAATAACAGAGACACAACACACATTGCAGTATCCGTTACCCAATCGCATTCAAAAATGATAAAGCATTGCAATTCTTTTACAGTCCAGTAAAAACAGACTTCTACTGAAAAAATTACACATGGACTTGATGATTTTAATGCCTTCAATTGTTTACTTTCCAACTGATTATCAGCATGGTAACTTTTTTTACTTCTACATCCCTGGATGTGAACGGCACCTTTACCATTTTTTGTTTTGCATTTTGCAATTGAAACAAAGATAGACACAATTTGCTGTAACTTGAGTCTAGACTCAACACACACAGCAGGATCAGTTACCCAATCACATTGAAAGTGATAAAGCATTGCTGTTCTATTCCAGTACCACAGAAACAGGCTTCTGCTGAAAAATTACACCTGGAGTTGATGATTTTAATGGCTTCAATTGTTTACCTTCCAACTTATTATCAATAAGTAGCTTGTCTTTTTCTTCATTCCCACCGTGCACAGCACCTCTTTAATTGTTTCTTTTGCATTTGAAGTTTTCTGTGTGTCTGTGTTTGTGTGTGTTCAAAAAATGTCTCATAAGTGAAACACCAAGGCATCTTCATATCTCCTGTAAGACCACAATGTGTAGAACTACATGTGTACATTGTATTGAGCGGTTTAATGTTTGAAGAAACCTCTGTAAACCGTATACTAGAACGCTATTGTACATTCAGGAAAACGAAAATCCACACAGGACCTTAGAATATAGACAAATATGGTAACCGTTCATGCTTGTTTTGATTCTTAAAACAACATACATTGTAATGTGTGAATTATTTGTGAGATCAATAATCTGGAGGAAGGTTCAAAGCCTCAAGTTTTCTCATTAGTGTGTGTTGAGTTGTCTTTTGTGACTCATCAGGGAAAGTGTGTTCCCTATGGAAACTGGATCCCATTAAATCTTGTGAGCATTAGAAACACTACATCTGATAGACACTAAGATAGCGTTTATATAGATTATTAAAAAAGTTTACGAAAAGTAGTAAGTATTAAAGGATACATTTGTATTTAGAATGACTGGTAGGTTTTCTTCAATGAGATTTGGAATTCTGATAGCACTGCTATCGTAGCAGAGAGGAACAAATTTACATTTAGATATTATTCTTCAGTATTGTTCCAATGAAAGAAATATTGGAGAAGACACAATTATACCAGTGTAAGCATTTTTTAGCAATACTGGGGGAAATAATGGTGTATCTGAATATTTCAACAAAAATTTCAAATATCGCAAAGCCAGTGATGACATGTTCATGTAGATATGCATTGTTATGATGTAGAATGAGCAGGGTATAAATTCCATATTTTTGTGTGTGAATTCATACAACTTTGCTTGCACATGGTATAAATAGTAATATTCCCTATGTCCCATATTGTTGAAGTAGGTATTTTGAACATGAATATTTAAATATCTAATAATTTACGGAGATGGATTTTACAATTTTTATTCTTATCTGACTCAATATACAAGTATGTTGTAAATTAGGGTCTCCATCTCTTACACCAAAAGTGTCGTCAGTTCATTCACTTCAGTTTGAAAATACTTGACCTCCCTATTAGTAATTTTAAAACAGTTTTCACACTTCTTAATTGATTGTCTTGGGTTCAAATTATGAGAATCCAACCTCCTTTATTAATGGACATTTCATAAATTTTGCTGGTAGCTGTATAGAGTATAAAGTGACAGACACTTGTACTGATCTGTCAACATCCCCTACACTGAATGTGTTGTAAGTTAATTCACTTCAGTTTGAAAATACCCAAACTCCGCATGAGCAATTTTGATTAGCTTTAACTCCAAAAGCGATTGCCTGAAGCTCAAATTATGAGATTCCAGCCTACTTTATCAGGGAACATTTTATGACAAAATTTTGCTGGTAGCTTTGCCGTTATTTTTGGTGTGTAAAGTGACAGATACTTGCACGCCAAGATGGCAGTGGATAGTTTTGAATTGAACACGGTGATGGTGATAGTCTGTAATGTCATCCCAAAGGAAACAGCTTTCTACTCCATTTAAATTTTAATAGATACCTTGATGTTTGCATGTGTAGGCCATTCTCATCAGTCACTTTTCCAACGGCTGCTCCTCCGTCAACCCTACACTTGGAATGACTTCTTTCTGTTAAACTAGCGCAACAACATTCTGTCATACTAAAGCTGCAGTTAGCACAAAACAAGGTCACAGATAGTGCGCATATTTTATAGATTTTTACGAACATTTCCAGAACAATTCCAGTACACAAAATGTACATTGGCATCTTTCATTTCACAAATTATATAGAATTGTAAACTTGAATCACAATATTCTGTCGTACGCACTTTCGCACTATATAAAAGATCATAGAGTAAAATTTGCATACCAGTAAGTACCGACATCTTTTATTTTAAAGTATATTGATAAATCCAGATAAATTTTTTTGAATATTCACAAAAATGTTTGCACACCGCATACCAGTAGGCTGACAATTCCGCCATTGTTTTTTATGTACCCACAAGCTCCAACCACAACCGAATAAACACTGTAGCCACTCCATTCTGCAACAAAATCTAGATTTAGCTCATTATAACAAAGTTCATCCAGTCATGTTAAGCTTGACAAGAGCTTGACAAGTTTATTCTTTGATATTAGGTACTCACACTAATTACATTGTATGTGTTTGCATGAAACTTGCCACATTCCTGTTTACCATGATCAAACAAATGCACTTGGTTTTTACTTGCAGGTTACACATTTACATTGTATCCCCCCCACCCCCACCCCCACCCACTAGTTTTTCCAACACCAAAAAGTTCTAATAACAGACAATGGCTGAATTCATACTGTTACTGTGCGATCGAAACCTGCATACCATTTCACCATGAATTATGTGAGTTGTGACAATTTGTGACATTTTTACAGTAACTATAAATATAATGTCAAAATATGGTACATCGGCTTCTATGATTTATAACTAGAAAAGATACATATGGTAGGTAATATAAAGGAAAAGAATAGAACTTATATACTTATAGTGCTATTTCAGTAATAATTTAATGATGACATATTACTTTTCAAGAGATCTATTTTAAACCAATACAGAGAAAAGATAACAAAAAGATTGCAGCCCATAATTCATGTTTAAAATTTGATATATTTACTATTATTTTCAATCTTTTATTCAAGAATTGAAGACATTTACTTTAGATTTTAACCTTGTTTGAGTTTTTGTTACACCAAGTAATTTAACATATGGCATGGCATGAATATTCGGGCTATGAATAAATGGTTGATTTTTCATGAGTGTAAAATAAACCAATTAATTGTAACCTGAACACTGATCTTACTCCAGGTTCATAAAAAATACCACCCTTTCTTTTGAAATTAAAGAGCTTTTAGTCTCGCGTGGAAGATATGGAAAGTGCTCTTTGTAAAATATTCTTTTTAATCTTTGATTGAAAATTTGAAAGCTGTGTAATATTCTAGTCATAATATCAATACACATTCATTGAATATTAGATGGATGCATCACATATGATGTTTGCTGAATGTGGTGATCAACCCACCCCACCCCACCCCACCCCCTCCTGAGTTGTAAAGTCTACCATTACTATTTACTTCATGTGTGTAAGTACAAAATTATTATGCAGTTTTTCGTACTTAATAACTACAAATTTACATTAAAAAGGTCTATTCAATTTCTTCAACTTCAAATAATAATTATGTTGTAACATTGTCTGAATATTTTAGATGAAATGCCCCTCAGTATAGAAACGTGCTCAGTTATGGTTAAATTTTCATAACAATATGTTGTATGTGCTATATACTGTTCTATTGTATATAAAAATACAAAAAGCGTTGCCCACATAAAAATTCAAACTTTCCATATTGGGATAAATAAAGCTACATATTGCATCTATTGAAATATGGAAGTATATAAATTACAAAGACAACAATAGTAGCAAACAATTAGAAATATAAATATGTTCTGGGTATCTGTTTCATTCCTTTTCATAGCGTCTAAACATTTGAAAAGAAATGACCCTTGGTATTGTGCGTACTCTGTAAATGTCATGTATACTGTTTGTAAACATCCAACATAAAAATACAAGTGTTGTTCGCTTAAAAAAAGGGGCTGCACTCTATTAAAAAATGCACACAAAAGATACAGTGTTGTCCCAAGTCTCTTTTACTGTCCTTTTCATAGAATCTAAATATTTTTAGACAAAAACAGTAAGCTAACTTTTAGCTAACTCACATAGACACAAACTAAAAACTTTTATTACGATGTGGTGATATTATAAGCTATTGAATTGATAAATCGGTTTAATTGTACTTACAGTAGAGTGACATTTCTGATGACATCCTGATCTTGCAATGTACATTTTTGGAGACATCTAGTGTTGACACTCGCTATCTTAATTAGGGAGTGATCATATCCACACAACAAAAGGGGAGGGGAGGCGGGGGGGGGGGGGGGAGGAGACATGATATAGTATCTTGTACTTCAATATAATAAATGTTTTCATAACAGAAACATTTTCAGATGAAATGTCCCAGCTCTATACAGAGTGATGATATGATGCATCTACATGTACTCAATGTAAAAATAAAATAGTAGTGTACAACCATAAATAAAGAAAAGAAATAATGAAAAATAAGAAGCCACAACAATGAAAAGACATGAGATGTTCCAGGTATCAGTGACTGACCTTGATCTATTACCATCCTAACCAGACACCTCATATATAATGCATTGCAACCACAGTCAAATCATATCAACTTTATAATAGTCATAAATAGAACAAAACAAAATGGCAAAATTTCTTACTATTGACATATCGTATAGATGGATTTGTATACAATATATACATGTACAGTTTGAGTAGAACTTGCCAATTTCCTAGCGTGAGTGTCAAGAATTAACACTGAGATAGCTAGGTGTTAACTTTAGGTCCCTGTGTGTGTATGTATTAAGTCATTCAGGAGTTGATCTAGTGGAGTGTGTGTGTGGGCGTGCATATCTATCTATCTATCTATCTACTATACCTACAAATGTACCTACCTACCTACCTACCTACCTACCTACCTACCTACCTACCTACCTATCTATCTATCTATCTATCTATCTATCTATCTGTCTACCTACCTACCTATCTATCTATCTATCTATCTATCTATCTATCTATCTATCTATATATCTATATATCTATCTATCTACATGTATCTATCTATCTATCTATCTATCTATCTATCTATCTATCTATCTATCGCTATCTATCCATCCACCCATCCCTCCATCCATCCATCCATCCATCTATACATCTATATATGCATTGTGTATGTGTGGGTGTATGTATATATTTCAGTATTTCCGTTACATTTTCTCCAGTGCGTATGGAACACACATTGACCCCCTGTCAGTTTGTACACTGAAAATTAATGAGTTCATAATCATCTGCAGTTCAATATAAAAAATATTTGAATGGTGGCACCAGAAATTTATATTTTGAGAAGCCTGGCCTGTTGCATTGCTATTTTTACATAATTCTTAATATAATTAATAAAATAAGATGGCATCTTTGGGTAGAAAACGAGTTAATCGTATGTATCATATTAGCATGTTATATATCATCTTTGCAAAACAGATCGTTGCATACATGTATGTACATGCAAATGTAATTTTCATACTTTCTATGGTTCCACCTTTATGTACCGTCATGTACTTCTAAAAGATACGGTGTAAAATAGACAGCTGAGTTTGAAGTGAGATATCCATACATCACTACTACTCTACAAACTAGCACTTTGCAGAAACATTGTACTAAGCAGGCACCACTGACCATCAGTGGAGTGATTTTTCACAACACTTCTGCTATCAGTGATGGTGTTGTGAATCTCGGGGAAAAGCTGAGAAATGTCATCAGTACCGCTATTTGGGCCATAACTCTCTTTAATATCCATCCATTCAGATTAGTGTTTGGGCCATTAAAAACAACTAATTCGCTTTAAAATCAGTCTTGATCCAAAATTTCAGCAATATTTGTATTTGATCTCCCGAGAGATTCATTCAGGATTGACATAAATATATAGAAATACATGTACAGAAAGACAACACATTTCAGTAACCAGATTAACGTTTCAACCATACCTGTTTTGGAACATTTCGTGTCATTGTAAACTCAAAGATAACATTAAAGAAAACCTTTTAGCAAAGTTTACCTCCATTATCAGTAATGTAAAGTCACATAGTATAAATATTTAAAGAGAGAGAAAGATACCAATAGCCAATTTGTTCCTTCCGTACATCTCCGTGTTCTGATACTATACCTACGATAACATTCTTTAATTATTATATTCTTTCATTGCGCAAACTTCAATCAAGAATTTAACTTTTTCTTTTCGTGTGATATTGCAAATGGAAAATGTTGATAGAAAAAGTTTGGAATTTCCAATAACAAATAATTTTTTCTGCAATATATTGAAAAAGTGAAATGTTTGGTTTCTAATTTTGTCAGGCCTGTACATGTTCAAAGTTAGGCTATCATGTGCAATTTTTAGTGCGACTACAAAAAGAAATTGAGACCCGAGACTGCCAGAATTAACAATTGTCATTAAAAGATCTTAGTATTATTTATGATTGAGTAATACATTGAAAATTGTTTGTCTTCTTTGTGTTACACGGTACCTTTACACATTTATACACATCATGGCAACACCTAGTAATTTAACCTTTGTGACAAATTTATTTTGTCAAAGTGTCAACCACATGATATGGCTGGTACTAATACACATCATAGCAACACCTAGTAAGTTAACCTTTGTAACAAATTTATTCAGATTTTGTCAAAGTGTCAACCACATGATATGGCTGGTACTAATACACCTCATGGCCACACCTAGTAAGTTAACCTTTGTGACAAATTTTGTCACAGTGTCAACCACATGATATGACTGTTACTTTGAATCAAACAACTATTCATAATACTGAGGGCAATAACCTTGTTGGATTAATACATTTTTAGTATGTATTAATTGATTGTAAAGATAACAAATGAAATGATAGACATATTTGATTTCTCTGGATTCATGTCCAAGACTTAATGGATGTCAAATAGAACTACATTTACAAACCTTCATCAAACATTTGACCTTACTACAAATATACATTTGGTACAAATGTGAATGTTCAGTTAAAGTTACATGTACTGTACTGTATATATATTTACACATGGTAAATACTGACACATGTACCTGTATGCTATACCCTCGATGTCCTTTATTGAAAGTTTGTTCACATTCTGTCTCTGATTTATGGCAGTGTTACGTAACAACTTCATTGCCTACCATATAGAAGGAAATGTAGACAAAAAATTTGTAAATAATTCGTTTATTATATTTTTTTTATGATGCTTATCTGAAATAAAGTTGAAAGACAACATTTATAGAAAGCAATAAGACAACAAGAATTTTGGAAGTGATTTTGGCAAAAAGTGTCCATAAAATGTGATAAATTTTAACTTTTTATGTTATTTGATGAGTAAGAACTATTTCAAAAATTCTAACCCAAAATAAAGACAAAGATTGTCAAAGAGTTACTAATAACTATTCACAAATATGATCACTTTAAACCAAAATTTTGCTAATATTTTATTAACAAGCTGAATTTCAACAATTATTGTCCAAAATGAAGATAATTTTTTTCAAAATTTATATAGAAAAACAAGAATTTCATACAAAAAAAAATTCAAAGTAATGAAGTCTTGAAAAGGTGAAGAATGGCAATTGTGGAAAACTATTTATGATAAAATTATCAATGGCATATAATATTTTGTGTATGTGTGTGCCATCTTTTCTTTCGCACAAAAGTTATTTTTCCTCCCTGTCTCCAGATTTACTGTTGATAAACCTGTACCTACACTAAGAAAAGTAATATAATGTTTAATTTCCAGAGAATCTTACATGTAAATAAGTTGAAAATATATTTAATATTTCCCAGAAGAATTCCACAGTTATTTCTGTATTTTATTAAAAGTCACCTTAATTTATGTATATTGTAGATTTATTACCCTGATTCGAAGTCAGTTATTTTTATGGGATTTATTTTATTTATAGATAATGAATACTAAAGTTATCGTTAGTCATAGTTATTTGGTACTTTGTGGAATTTATATAATTGCACTTGATAACTGTAAACCATACAGGACATGTAGTTGTATACGTGTACGTGGACACACATGTCAGACACCTGTAGGAGCTAGCTATGTAGGTTGAAACACTTGAAATAAGTATTTTATAGATTTCGTAGTCGTGTCATTGTGCCATAAGACTACTGCTAATTTTTTTAGCCATGTTAGGGAGTCTACATGTAATTCTGCCCTAAAATCCCTACATGTACTCCTTAGTGTTACTGCAAATGTGTGACTGAATTCTGCCAAAGTAGTAATACCTGAGAACAACATGACATACATATAGAAGCTAGTTAACCAGAAATGAGAATGTTATCAGATTTGACAAAAATCTTACTACTAAGCATCTCTATATTTTATCATCTACATCTTGACAAAATTTATGTACAATTGTTACATTTGAATCCTTTGAGGGTTTTCATGTAAAGGTTATGCTTATCGATTAATAGACAAAAATGTAGCAATTTTGGCTAAGACTTCGTTTGCATGAGACAGTGTATATACACATGTACATGTACATGTATGTGTTTGTAAGATTGTTGCCAAGCTGAGGATGAAATATCGTGGATACGACTTTTGTTGCATCAGTCGACATCTCTCTCTTGTTAATTGGAAGCTATTGTACAGTGCAGTAATGGAAGTAAAATTTCTACCAAACAAGATGATAAAGTGTAGCAATATTAGTAAAATTTCAGTCAAACCAGATGATACATGTAGCAGTGTTAAGATTTCTATTGAGCCAGACGATGAAATGGAGTAGGATTTAAAATTTCTGTTCAGCCAGATGATAAAATGTAGCAGTGTTATTGTTAGATTTCTGTCTAGCCAGATGATAAAATGCAACAATGTTTATTTTCTGTCACTGCAAATAAGATTATTGTCAACAGTCAGAGGACATGCTGTTCCAGATTAACTGGATTCTATTGTGTAAAGTACAAACTTTGGTTTGGCAGTCAGCCAGCCAGTCAGTCAGTGAGTCAGTCAGCTGTACTACATTGCGTGTAGAAAATGTACATCTGTGGGTCAATAACAAATCATGCTTAAAATCAGATGTTGTGGAGGAGTGCTTTGATAGCTCAATTTCAAATACTTGAAAGAAAATATTCTAAGAGTGTAATTTGTTTTGTATGCGAGGCCTTTTGTCCTAATTCTTTCCTGAAAAGGTAAAGTCTGAGTAGAGTTAAAGCTTTACAATCAAGGAAGAGAGATTTGTGTGAGTAACGACAACACTGAACTAATACGATATAGTGTGTGCCCTCGGAGATTCACAAAGTAGGATTTTACCATTAACTACGTCGTAATGTCAAGACTTAAAGTGACACTAATCTGAATGGCTCCTTCAGAACTGAGTTGTCTGTTGATAAATACCAGTGATGTCAGCTCTTGGAAAAGTTGATTTTCTGGACCTTGTCGTGCGCTCTTACTGGCTGATATCTAAACAAAATACAAAAATGTATCCTTAAACATGTTCATCAGGTCGGTAAAACATACTGCTAAAATGTTTTTGTATCACGACTAAGGTTTGTTATTACTTGCGAGTAACATTTTGCCTGTTGAGAGGCTTGTGAAACTGCCTAACGGTAAAGCAAGCAAATGGACAGTTTTGACAAAGCCTGTCGACCTGAACAGGCAAACCTTGCTTGTAAGAAATAAGAACCCTTGTCGTGATACAAGGATCTATTATTACTCTAAACAAAAAAATTGTGAAATTTTGATTTTCAAATATCACCCTTGTCGTCCCTAAAATATCTAATCACCAAGGAGATCAACATTGCAGGTCTTGTCGTAAGTTCTCCTTTTGCTGAAATTTTAATGAAAGAATTATCACATTTTGATAGTTTTTCAGATATCATACTTGTCGTATCTATAATATCTGATCACCAAGGAGATCAGCATTCTAGGTCTTGTTGTAATTACCTCTCCTTTTTCTGAAATTTAAACAAAATAATCGTCAGATTTTGATCGTTTTTCAGATATCATACTTGTCGTATCTATCATAATAAACACTTAAGGATCACCTTGGAGATGGTATTCCAAGACATCATTACCTCTCCTTTGGTTCAAATATTAAATGAAATTATTTAAATTTTGATAGCTTTTTAGGGGTCACGCATGCTCCAAGTGCTTTTCGTCGGGTTATTTTTTTGCTGAAAAACCAAAGTTAATTTTATTTAAAGTCAAATTTAGATGGTTTTCAGATGGCAATCGTATTTCCAATGTTCTCCCAGGAAATAAGAAGTTCCAAACCTCTATAAAAGTCTTTAATACTTTTTCTGGGGGAATAAAAGTAATGCTTCTAGTGAGTATTATTGATTGAGCTAATTTTATCTCATTTCAATTTTTATATTTATTTCTTCCCTTTGTTATGATTACACTTAAAATTGAATATGGCTGCTCCAGTTTTTTTTTTATTCAAACTTTATTCATACCATCGTTTGTACATTTAGTCTGCTACAAAAGTGGCGTCAAAGCAATGCAAGGCTATGGCATTTTCTAATTATTGCTCCGCTAAATGCATACGATTAATCAAGAAAAAAAAATGTGATTCGTGTTCTTTCTGGATTTATGTATAGGTTGAATTCTTAAATCATTAAACACAAATTCTGTAAATGGAAAGCTTGTGTAGAATAACACGAACATTGTACTGTTACCGTTCAGTGGATGTACAGATATTTTTAATGATGTTGAAAAGTCTTACACAAATACAGCATGCACGTCCATTCTTTTCAATTTTTACAAATCAAAACTGCCCAAGTTGTAACTACAGAGAATCAGTCAATCTTTAGAATATCAAATCTTTTCATACTGTCTGAAGGTAATGTAGACACAAGTGTGAAAAATATACAAGACTACATTTAGTTATAGTAATTTCTCACAAACTAATGTAAATAGCAAAACGGTTAAAGAAAATGACGTCAATTGAAATGTACATGTAATATACAAGAAAAATCACAGAAAAAAGGAGTCTCCTCAATAAGTATAAGGAAAGGCATATTATGGGATAGTTTCTTTTGAAGTGTAATATGTGTATACCTACCTGTACAGTGTATTTCCTGTATATGAATTTTCAACAAATTTGAAAAAAAATGTGTTTTTTAAGTTTTCGTCTACAACATTCATACTACATATAATTTGATCTCTTCATGTTTTGGGCTTCCTGTCTTCCTACACACAGTTGACACATGTTTAGCAGTCAACCTGCTGTGTCTATTTTTAGCAAACATTGGTTGATTATATCAAATATCCTACTGTACAAAGAGTCACCGCAGTCGTATAGCATGCCTGTGACATCACCTACGATTATAGCATTTGTAGAATAAGGTGCCAAAATAGTTTTGATTTAAAAGATTCTTGTGTAAATCCACAAATATACAGTGTAGCTAAATTTATTAGTAGTCGGTAAAATGTGAAAAGTAGGCGATTCAATTTGCCGGCTACCGGCCCTTATCTACATGTACATCCCTGAAATCAGATTATTGTCTTCTGAAGATTTTTTTTGCTGTTTCTTAGTTTTTTGAGGCCTTGATGGAAGCCCATTCATTCTTGAAGCTGGATAGATGTTCTATATCCAAACATTTACTGCAGAAGATATCTAGAAATCGTAGCCTTTGGATCTGGTGTTTCAAATTTTTACCCATACATGTTGTACCCAAATTCATGGGTGTTAGTATTTGTGTATATTTTAGATATAAAGATGTTATTACAATGTATGTATGCAAAAATTATGATCTTCTATATATCATGTAACCCAAACATAAGTTTATGAGAAAAAAGTTGAGCGAAAAAATTCTGACTTGCACATGTATACACACTGACTTTCAATCTTCATATCGACGGCTACACAAGGTTTATCTTGATCATGTTATGAAAGTTTAATGAATAAACAAACTTTGACATTTAAGGTTGTGAAATCGATGTATTTTTCAATTTACATCAAGGACACCGTAACCCATTTCATGATGGTAAATGTTTAATGAGTTCTCAAAAAAAAGAGAAAAAAGTAGGCAAAAATATATAATCAAGAAGAACACATGCATCCACTTTCAACCTACATTATTAAGGGTTACACAACCGATATTTTGATCATAGAAGTTTAATAAATAAAGGATGGTGAAATAATAATAACAAGGCGTGAAATGAACTTTTTTCTTTGGTTGTCATAGTTGGCTACCAATTTCAGATATCGTTAGCCTAATGATGGTGACCTGTAGTTCTATATTAGTACTGAACTGAAAACATGGTTTCTCTATTGGCAATATGTGTGATGTTAAAATACTTTTATGTCTGTAAATTTTCCTTTAAATCATCACATAATCAGTGGTAGCCTGAGTGGGCTACCGGCTGCAAATTATGGTAGTCCCAATCCCATGATAAGAATTGGTAGTCTGTGGACATGGAACTACTGTTAATTTTGAGCCCTGGATAAGGAATCTATTTTGTGTCAACATTTGAAGATAATAACTGTGTAGCTACAGTATAGTACAGATCGAGTTACATAAACATTTTATAGAGGATGATGTGACCTTGACATTAGAATGATAATAGTGGTATCATCATACCATTACCAGTATGTTTCCATAGCAACCATTTTGATTGCATAGGACAATGCCCAGGACTGTAAAGTGTAAGTTTTATCAAATATTTGTTTTCATGTTTCCATGTTAAACAGGAAATGAATGGACATAAATTCTGTACGAATGACAGTCACATCAAAGATTTATGTTACCAATATTAGTGGAGGAATTTTAAAAAGTTACCGCATACCACATCCTATAAAACTGTCATAATGACATCTAAACTACAATAATGGCTCCTAAATAATAGTGTATAGAGAATCAATAAAAGTGGAACCTTTTTTGAATGCGTCGTGATAATTCTTTGTGAGAGTCTCTTGATTTACAAAGGTTACATAAGTGGACAATAAGTACATTTCATTTTTACATGTAAAGCGTACATTACAGATTAGCCTCCCAGCATCCAGTCATGTGGAAATTCTTGGCACTTGCCTTTTCCTACGACGCCTGGCATTTTGCTAGCAGCTGCTTATTCAAACCTAAAATTAGATTATGATTTCCCGCAGTGACCTTCGACCCCTATTGAATGTGGTAATTACATTATATGTTTACATCGTATAGCTACTTGTAAACCCTCCGAGTTGGTTCTAATCTCATGATGTCGCTTGACGATGGGGATAATATAAAATGCAATAGACTTTGTGTCTGATTTCTGACCGGAACTTCATTAAAGTACATAGCTGCTAGCAAAATGCCATGCAAGTATGGTAGGGGAGAGGCAAGAGAAAAAATCCCCGCTTGACTAGTCTCAGTTACCCAGACTCTCACTGCTGGGGGTTCTTCTACGAGACCACTGAGAGTAGAGTGTGGGGAAACCACGTTTCAACTACTCCCACCATTAAAAATGGGCTTTTGAGGCCTATTTTTTGTAATTTAGATATATCACTTGCTTGAGAAGTAATAACTTGTTGCAAAAGTACCTAAATTGTTTAGCCTACAATGTTGGACGTGACGTATTCCCCAGCATGCACTGCTCTAATAGTTAATTCCTGTGCAGGCGAGTTGGAATCTCATTTCCCCAAACTCTTGCTTTTATTTCACTGAGAAAGATACACTGTTCAGAATAATCTATATGTACAAATGTAGAATATGTAGGTATTTTTCACTATCGTTTTATTTTGACGTGTAAATTGTACATAACAAATCAGAGAGTAATGTAGTACATTTGTATATGATAGGAAATCACTTTGAGATTTACAACAATGTGTCATATGTTTGTTCTTTCATATCGCAACCAGAAACATACTGCACTGAATTATTTTGCCCTGTAGGTAGAGTACCATTATGGTTTTACGTGTAAAGTGAACATGATAACAAATCGGACAGTAATGTATTACATGCACGGCACTGTTGGTAATCACTTTGCAGTATATTGTATAATTATGTGTTATTCTACTTCATACATGTTTACTGCATCGAACAAATTTCCCCCAGTATGTATTTTTAACTTGTCTTTGTTTTGGCTCGTACAAAGCAGTTGTATAAAGTTGACTTGCATTTCTCTGTGTCTTTTGTGTGTTGTTTTGATCTTTGACATAATGGAAACATTTCATGTGAACATTGCCCATGTGTCTATAATTCAAGCAGCATCATCGAACCCGCAATAAAACATACAAAGCATATTTTGCATATTTGTGTGTGAATCATATAAGTCATGTTTTATTATCACTGATAAAATAAACCATTATCTACAGGTTGATAAAAGACACCGGCCTGTAAAAATTCTCCACAGACATCAATAATATTTAATGATAATTGCTAATAATCTTTATATGTGTAACTCTATGTAAATAATCAAATGGTCAATTTTCCTGTTCCAAGATGCATTATTTGAGACAGTGTTACTGATGTTACTCTTGTTTTGTCTTTTGGAAATAATATTTTTCATATGAAATGATGGCAAGACAATTGACCTTAAATTTGAGTGATGGTACAGAACAAAGACTCGATACACACACCATCAGTGACCGAGAAAAATTTTACTGGTAAACCCAGGGTATTGTCAGGTGATAACATTTGTATAGTTCCTGTGAGTAGCACATGCAAACCCCTATGTTCATACATAGTATTGTATGGGGAAATACGCAGTGCAGCTACGAACTGGCAATATATCTATTGCTAGTTTGTTACTCAGTTGATAACGCTGTTGCTATAACTAAACATTCTCTGTACAGTGCTATTGCTGGGTAGTTACTGTAAGACACTAAATCATAATTATCCCCCCCCCCACAGGCAGAGCCACATATCATTCCTACCCTCTATTTTGCCAAAATTGTGCATGTCATTAATTCTCTGTCATATAATAAAAAATAACCAGCAGTTTTCAAAAATATATTATACAGATTTGATAATAGATGCTAGCAAGGGGAAAGTTCACTTTAATTGTACGTGTATAGTAAGACCTTTAACAAGTCAATGTATACAATGTATGGGATGTTACTACTTCCAGCAATGCTAGGCATGTATCGATACTACTCCTTCAACGATATTATACTTTTGTGGTTTGGCAATACAAAGGCAAGAAAATCACATAAATGTAAGATAATACCCATTGACATGCATGACACAAATATTATAGTAATTACAATATTTTGAAGGAATCAACAATCTTTTATTTTTCCAATAGTGTTAACACAGTATTGGGCAGCCATATTGGATTCCAAAATGGCATAATTTTGATATTTACTTCATTTCCAAAAATGTATGGTGACTCTGATTTGTTTTCTTGATTTAAGAGAAAGGGTTATAATTTTGTTGCACAAAGTTACAGCAAAACTAAAGACTTATTTCTCAGGCATCATAAAATTGACAGTTGATGTACATGTGTGTATTAACGATATAGTATACATGTACATGTTATTAACGTTTTCAGTCACAGGGGCACCCAGTCTTCTCTAAATAGAAAGTAATTTCAAACCATTAGTAGTTAAACGGTTTTGGAATGTTTACCAGATTTAAAGAGACAATGACTATATATTTTAACAATTGTAAATGTTTAAAAAAAAAAAAAAAAAAAGCTCCCTTCCTGGCCTCCAATCACTGACTGCAAAAGTATGTGTCTAACTTGTTCTTAAACCTTGAGGGGGTTTAAAGTTCACCAGGGGTCAACTCAAATTGTGGGCTTACACTATATCATGGCAAAAGGTTTCAAAGTTAATTTTATGACATATCAATAGCTATGAATGAGGGTTTTGAAATACTCTAACAAACACTGCAGTTCATTGCTGTCATGGTTGTTGTAGTGTGTGTATTCAGGTATTTAACACTTTTTGTTGAAGAATCTCCTCAAGAATATAAATCGTGGTAAAAAAGGTCTGTTAGTTAATATGCAAATTTTAAGACTTCCCAATGGTACAACCAAAGTAGTGAAATGCTATGATAGATAGTTGTCGTTCACCGATGTAGTGTTTGTAGTGCCTTTTGTTGGTGACCTCCTAACTGTCACCAGTGGTCACAAAAGCATTGTTGTACGGAACAATATATAACAATAGTCAATAGAATAAACGACCATGCCATCAATGATGTGTTCTAGATAACATGGGCTGAATGCAAAAGTTGTACAATGTCCCAACTAGTATAAAGTTTACACTGTACTCAGACACTTAGAGTTTGTCAGTTAATCATGTTGAACTTTCCAATCAATGTAGAATGTGACTTGGAAATAAACTGTTTAAACTTTTGCTTCAAGAAAACTCCGACCGATTCTAAGTTATTGTCTCAATAGAACATCTCTGAATCTGACTTTTTTTATTGGAGGGCAAACCAATAACATCAAAATGTAGTCTTTTTGGAATCCAATATGGCCGCCGAATATTGTGTTAATGATGGGAATAAAAAAAGATGGCGACAATTTCCTTGAAAATGAGATGATGAACCCCAAATTTCTTTTATTACATTAAAAGGACTAGGGGACAAACTGTCATATTGCAAATTTTGGAGAGAAATGAAGAACTTAGATTTTTAGGGAAATTTGTCCCTCAAGGTGCATTTCTACCTTAATTTATGCAAGCTTTATTTATGCAAGCTTTGTTTTGAAGTGAACAATATTCTTAATTGCCTGACATACATGTGCGTGTATACAAAGTGTATACTGTAGTCTGAAATACATGTAAATTCATTAATTAGCTAGATTTGTTAACTTTCTAATTAATATGTAAATTAGAAGTGAACCATTTTCTTCTTAATTCATGTTTTAGCTCTTTGAACACACATTGTATGAGAACTTGGACACAAGTAAACTTCACATATACTTACTACCAGCCACACCGAGTTGTAACTGGAATGTTATTATTGTTATTTTTTCATTGAACCAACTAACAATATATTCACTGCAAATTGTTAAAATACAGAGTCTCATAATCAGACACTGCACATATCATCTGTAGAGGTCGGTTTTATCCATAAGTCGTACAGTAACAGGTTGAAATCGTGATTGAGTTGGGCTGCTGGTTATAGGGTGTGGACCCAAAAATCAGTTTGATTTGAATTAATTCATTGTATCGACTTGAACCATTTGATTCATTGTACCATGTTATGTATACAGCTACATGAAATCGTTTATACCCACAGTTGATTAATGGTGTGTGTACAATATTCAAGTCATTATGTCTAAAAAAAAATACTTTTGAAAAAAAGAAAATGTTCTAGTTGCAGCTTTAAACCAAGATACAAATCTTTGGCACCCTTGTCTTTATTCTTGCCTTGTTTTCAACACTGACTAAGGACTCCAGGGTCTAAGGTATATTGTATCTAATCATGAATGCAGTGTAATGATAGTTCTTGATTTATAAGAATTTGTGAATAGACTCTCTGCTGTGTTGTTTCGTGTCCACTATATCTTCATTTTAATGGAATTGCATGTCATATCATGTGTTTCAAGTCTCATACATTTTGACATGGAAATGGAGATTTCTTGTACCAGTTTTCCATAGGGATTGATGCTAAGAGAAAACAATACCTTAAGTAAATTGTACTTGTTAGAGTTCTTTGAAATTGTCATGACGATCTGTATTGTCAGTGGTTTCCCATTTATTATTAGTCATTAATTAAGTTATCTTTATCATCCAACTGTTGGCTTGAGACTTACATGAGAACATGTGACTAAAACTAACATAGTTTATGGGAACATAGTATTTACAAACAGAATGTTTGTTAAGAGCAGTAAGCAGGTAAAATCCACCTGAGATCCCCAGGCATTTTCCCAGGGACCCCCACCAAAGGTGTCAAGGTAAATGATATGGAAAGCTTTCCAGATTTTACTTCCTCTGTTATCGGGGTTCCCAACTCTCAGAAAAAAACACTAACAGAAAGTCTACATGTAATGGTTCAAGGGCTGTAGCTATGGACAGGGTAAAATTTGGAAAGTACATAGATATAGGCAGTAATATCTAGGTGGGAAACCTGTGAATCTGTGCCTACAATGGATATATAATGGTTAAAACAGAATTTTATTAACACAAATAACTGACGAGTAACATTATGAATAAGAAATTGCAGATTGAACAGTTGTTTTAGCAAAGCAATCAGTTCAAAATTGCCATAAAACCAAAAGTGCATCGATTCAAAATACCCCGGTACATTAGGGACAGAAACTGGTTTCAAATCTATACAGATGGGACAGGACACGTAACTATGGTTGACCTCAGAGGTCAGATTGATCTCTACAGAGTGCGTTACTGAAATTCTCCACATGTACATTCACTGCATAGAAGACATACTTGACTTTGATCATACCCATTAAAACACTCCAGGTCAAAATTTAGAAGTGCTTTCTAAGTGAAACATAATTGCCTTTAATTCAATAATTATCAAAATTGATGTTTTAAAAGTATTGGATAGGTGTAGTGACATTCAATGACATATTTAACTGAATTAGTGCCTTTATTAGAAATACAGCTCAAAAATCCCTTCAGATTATCGGTGCACACATTAACCTTTGGAGTTACTTACAGTGGTATGGTGTAAGTGCCATGTGAAGTTAATACCATGCTGGGCTGTGTTAGCACTGTGCTAGCCTGGTGGCAGTCCAGTTAGAAAGTAATTTTTGTGCTGTACATGTATGCTTTCAACAGGATCAACAATACGGTTATATGATAATAGGTTTACAAGGGTACTTAAATTTGATTAACAAAAGAATGCATTGTTATGCTAATTAGAAATAGTGAGTGAGAGAACCTACTAAATATGAACCTAGAATCCATGAACACTCATTCTCGCAAAGAAAACTGTGTTGAAAAGTCAGCCGGACAGCATCCCTTAGAATGCATCTTTTGAAAAGAGTTTTGAACATAAAATAGAAAAATTGAACAAAATTGCGACTGTGTACGATATGATTTCATAAATTGTGAATGACAGCTGAATATTGTTGTAAATTTGAACTAGTGTATAAATATTAATAATAATAATAATTCTTTTAAAATTATTGTATCTTTATCTAAATCTCGACCTATTCATAATAAAGAGAGAAAAGAACATGACGTGTATGTAGACAACTGTATATAAAGTGAGTTAATTAAATAATGAAATCTAGTATTCCTGACTTGAAACATACACCTGTCAGTTACATTATTTCTATTGTCCATTTATTGCCATCATGACATTTTCATTCATGAAGTGTTTATTGTACAAGTTTGTTAATTGTTAGTGAATATTTCTAAAAGTAGTTCAGTGTAATAGGTTTTACTTCAAAGTCTGTAAGACATGCCCTACTGTAATGTTATACAGCTGAGAAATGAATCAAACATTGAGCGAGTGAATTAAAGCGAAATCTATACCAGTGTATAATGGACTTTTATGTATGTTTAATGTGTCTTGCAATGTGATATAAAGTACAATCTGAATCACGTATGTCTTTTTCTGTCCAACTGACTTTAGTATTAGTTGTAAAATATTGAAATAGCTCCATGTGTTTCTGGAAATACAACGTTTGATGGACAGAAGGGCTGCCAAATTTATATTTTGGAATGGTTAAAATAATATTTTGATCACATTTGTATGTTCTGTTTATAATTACATTTTTACATTTCTTTATCATACCACGTTTTTGGAAAGTATCTATAGAGTATTACATAAAGATTGATTGAGTGATTGATTGATTGATTGATTGATTACTTATACATGTAAGGTATTATTAATTGTAAAGAACCAAATTTTGTACCTAACAATGATTTTTGCCATTTATGAAATCTGAGAATCAATGAATGAATCAATCAATCAATCAATCAATCAATCAATCAATCAGAAAATTTATAGAGCGCCTATACCTAATATGAAGTAGAGTTCAGAGGCGCTGTACAGTGAAATATTGAAAACTTTCGCAAACAAGTATGTTTTAAGGTTCTTCCTGAAGGCTTTGACTGTGGATGTCTGTGGAAGCTTGTGGCAATTTGTTCCAAAGACTTGGATAAATAAACAGAAACAAAATACATCCACTTCAGTTATATTCTTCAAAATACGAATTGGATAAAATCCATTTTTCACACCATTCCCTAGCGTCCTCCAGAAGATTAGAGTAGTTGTTATGACCCACTGTTCAATGAGTTTCCCAAGGGCCCTTCAGAATGCCAGAAATATGTAAATAATGACTTTGATTCCTGTGGGTCCTCAGAAAATTTATGAATCATTGAATCATAAATATTAAATATCTAAATAGATGAATGTTTTAAAATCTCTCTGACAAGAAAAATTGATGTGTACTATGTGATACGTTTTCTAATTATGATTACTCGTAGAAAAAGGATTGGATCGAGACTCTTCAAATTCTACTATGTCAATAATGGTCTCAGATGTAACTGTTTTCGGAAACCACTTAAATATTTATGATATCTCAGTAAAACATGGTGAATATTTGCCTTGCATATTCACTTTTGGTACACCTGGGAAAAGTCTTGCATATTCACTCCTGGTGCACCTGGGAATTCATCCTAGACGTGGGAATTTTCTTGTATCTACAATTCTTCTGTTTCTGTAATTTCATATTCTTCTCGTACACAATACATGCCAGATACATTGTATACATGGGAGAATTTTG
Source organism: Glandiceps talaboti (assembly GCF_964340395.1). Taxonomy (NCBI): domain Eukaryota; kingdom Metazoa; phylum Hemichordata; class Enteropneusta; family Spengelidae; genus Glandiceps; species Glandiceps talaboti. The sequence goes on along the minus strand of NC_135568.1, from coordinate 11,333,370 downwards.
TGATTGAAAGTCCATTTTATTCAACTTATTAAAGTCGGTCTTTTTTGAGTTTTGGAATTGTGTTTGATTTAAAAGGAAACTTGATTAACTTAAACATTCAAGTCTGAATAATTAATAACACAATGTACAACTAACTAATAATCAATGAAAATAGTATACACAATGCATATCATTAGAGAATAACGTACATGTACTTACAAAATTGATTGAAATAACAGAGAAATGTAATTTTGATAATGACAATGTTCTAATAATAATATATGGTGTCACTATACCATTCAATTCGTGCCCAACAAAGTTTTACTTTTGATAAATGAACATAACATCTTTGGGAAGAACTGAAAGTTCTCTTTGTTAAACCTTTAGTGCCGGCTATGAGGACACTAGACATCTAATACCCCAAGGACTGTTATGTAGCAAATATTTCCTGAGACTGAAAGCCAAGGGAAATAGTTGCTACATAACAGCACAAAGGATAATATGATATCTACTTGTGCCCAAATAAGGCCAGGCAATAAGTGTTTTATAATACATAGTAGTCTCAGGTACGGTATTCTTTCAATAGTTATAGTAAAGTAGTCTCAGGTACCATATTCTTTCAATAGTTATAGCAAATCACCGAAAAGACCAATGCAAGATGACTATTGCTCTAACTTCTAAGGCAAAAAGCACATGACTAATGCCTTGTTTTATGCAAATTGAGGTCACAATGGGTTACTAGTTCATACCACATGACCAGATTTAAGCCAATCACTGGAGGTAACTTATAGTGTTAGAGTCCTATGTAATATCAGTAGGGCATAGAGATTGAATAGGATCATTATTTTGTTAAGGACAACTTTTTAAATAGTGCTGGCAGACAATTTTTTTCATTCCTAAATTTCATTCCCAATCTGACATTTAGATAAATGTAATTACCAAATATTTGTCTTCATTCAGTTGGGATATTAAAACGAACTACAACACCTATGACATAAATACACATAGTAGTGACATAAAGTGAAAAGGGTATGAATAACATATTTACGGTTGAAACGTGTACAACTCAGCTCGTGCATATCATTATAGTGATGTAGAAGGAAAAGGGTATGAATAACATATATACTGTTAAAATGTGTACAACTCGGCTTGTACATATCATTATTGTGATCTAGAAGGAAAAGGTTACGAATAACATATTTACTGTTGAAACGTTTACAACTTGGCTTGCACATATCATTATGATAGCCTGTAAAGCACCTTTGTGTTGATACATGTAGTACTATATTACTTTTCACTGAGCAGCACTCATACATGTATATCAAAGTGTGTACTAAATGATATTGTGATTGGTATTCAATAAATAGACCTTTCAGTATCATAGCACTGGTACCAAATACTAAGCAAAGTTTTGAGGCACCCGATACATGTAGTTAGCTACAGCCGTCAGGTTTCTTTTGAACATTTATAGACGTTTCACTTAGACTTTAATAGCTGAGCTGCCTCAGTAGGCCCAGTCTATCAATATGTAGCTAAAAGCTATACATTGAAAACTTAAATAGTGAATCAATAATTTCATACATATTAGTCAACCAATTTCGTAGACATTAGTACTGCATAATTAACATCACTGCATGATCAAGATTTATACAAAGTAGCAGATGGATCATAATATCATAATTATTTCAAATTTACTCTTTCAACGTAAATCTACTCTCCAGTAATTGATAATTGTATGTGTACTTCTTGAGGATACTAGCCTAGGTTGTCATGTTTCTTACGTAGACTTTCAGCATGTGAATCATTGCATCAGTCTTCTGACTCCTGAGTGCTTATTCCTCCCTGTAAAATATCTCATGAATATTCATTGTGCAAGCATGAATATATTATTTCTGCTGACTCCAATGATGCAATAGCCCATAGCAGAGATACAATGTACCCTATGAAGGCACAAGATCAACTTTATGTTTCTCTGAACAAGTAATTGTGGGTGATGTAAAATCATGAAATGACTTTCCAGAAAATGTAGTTTATGAAAATGCCTTTATTTCCTTCAGTGGCATTCCCCTTTAAAGTTTCTCTTGCAAAAGCTCTTTAAACCTTTGAACTACATGTTCAGTGGATATTTATGTACAGTCATGTATGGACACTGTTGTCATGTGGCTTTGACATCACTCAGTGACCTCCTGGTGACTTCTCTGTGACCTTTGACACCACTTAGGGACCCCATGACCATTACAAGGTGGAACCAAACAATTAAAGCTGTCACTGTTGTGTACATACATTTACTCAACAATGTGCAATGATATACATATTGATAGTCCTATCACAACTGTTACAATAAGTAAATAATATGATAGGATTAAGATTTTGAGCTTTTCCTTTTTCAGTTTTATTCAGTGGATTAGGTATATTTTATACTTTTATGTCAGTTCAGCTACCAGAATCTTACTATACGTGTAACTTTCCATTGCTGTCAACTTCATAACAAAAAAAGTTGTACAAGGTTTGTGTGGGATTGTGGAGGGGGAAGCTGATGATGTATGTTATTATACCTACTATCATTAAGTTTATTACTTGAACAAATTAATCACATGTTTTGTATGGGATTGGATCAGGTCAGGTATAGGGCACTGACCATTTCACTATGCATTATCAATATCAGCAACATAAATACAAAAATCAAATTGATGAAAAACTTGAGGGGGGGGGGGGTAACAACACATGTAAATGTAGTTGTTTTGCCATGTAAACTCTGCACACCTGGAATTCATTGTGGGTAGGGATGGGGGTGGAATACACATCTTATTGTTTTGCCATTGAACTGCACACCTGGAGTTCATTATAGATTGGGAGGAGGGGAGCATGTTGTTGTTTTGCCATGGAAACTCTTTGCACACCTGGAGTTCATTGTAGATGTAGACAAGAATCAGTCCCTAGGCTGCAGGATGTAGTTACCCACAGTTGCATAATTTACTTTCTTAGAAAGGAGATTGTATATGGAGTGAACATGGTTACAGGTTACATTTATACATGATTGTACAATCAGTGATAATGAGATACAAGGAGGTAGAAACACACAAAATGAATTAAATGGACATCACTCAGGCATGTCCTCAAAATGTCTGTCTCTGGCTAGTAGCTCTCAATAAAAGCAGCAACGCTTTCTCAGAATCTAAGTCAGTAATGTAATCCCCACAATTAGAATTAACCACATACTGTTTTCATGATCTGTTGTTTGAGCGATAATTTGGAGGTAGTTAAATTATCCCTAACATTGTTTTGTTCAGTAGGATGCAGTGAATTAATATAGCAGCATGTTCTTAGTCCATAATTAGATACTTGTACTGATATTAAAAAGGCAATGTTTTAAATCCATTTTGCAAATTACAACTAACATTAGTAGGCAGGTGGCACAACTCCCAGTAAAATTCTACTTTAGAATAATTAAACTTTAAAATTTGCCTCAAGCCATTAATAAGGATATGATCATTATTGTTTCAAGCATTTGCTTATAAACTAGCGTTTTGCTATTAATAATGATAATTTTAAGAAAAAATATACAAAAAATAGTGTTTTGCTTAATGTTATAATTTATTCAATTAACTATGAACTAAAATTTGTACGAAATGTTATCTATATGCAAAATATCATAATTTATTCAAATTTTCACAAAATGTTATAATTGTATTCAAGTATTCAATGATAAACTCAAGTTTTTACAAAATGTGCAATTATGATATTTCAATAAAGTATTCAATCATACTTCTAAAGTAAAGTTTTTGAAAAAGGTACTCTGGTATTAAATTATAGTTGTATTCACATATAAATCATGAACTTGTTTACATGAAATGTTGTACTTGTTTCAAGTATTCGATTATAAACTTAGGTTTTTTATTTTTGTACAAATATTAAGTTTGCACAACTAATAATCTGATTGGTCACTGTGGGCAGTACCTACAACCATGACATCTAGTTAGACTCATTATTCAAATGAAGTTATTATGTAAATGACAACTAGTCAGACTATAATTATTCAAATGAAGTCATTATGCAAATGACAACTGTAGTCAGACTAATTATTCAAATGAAGTCATTATGAAAATGAAAACTGTAGTCAGACTATAATTATTCAAATGAAGTCATTATGTAAATGACAACTAGTCAGACTATAATTATTCAAATGAAGTTATTATGTAAATGACAACTGTAGTCAAACTATGATTATTCAAATGAAGTCATTATGTAAATGACAACTGTAGTCAGACTGTCATTATTCAAATGAAGTCATTATGTAAATGTACATACGATACTGAGATGACCACAGGAGTTAACATTAAATGTTTAGTGGGAATGTGATAATTTACATATTATTTACATGTAATTATGTGAATTTAACACCCAAGTGTTTGATAACAACTTGTAGGAGTGTCACCTGAATCAGTATTAATGGTATTCAGGACAAGAATTGAATACTAAGGCTAGAAGGTACGACAGCTAACATCGCAACACAACAGAGCAGGCTATCATTAATTGATATTTACATGTGCATTAGTATGCGAACTATCATTTGTTCTAAGTAATAGGGTCATTGCAATGTCAAGTAATGCATGGCCTTGAAATTGACAAGGAATGGTCATTGAATATGTAAATTAATCATTGATAAGCTATTAGTCATACATATAGATATAAAAGTGTAATCATTATGTAAATTAGCTGCCAAACAGATTGATGAGATAAGGTCACATACATGTGGTACATGCATAAAAAGACTGATCAGGATGACAATTAAACTTAAGGTTGTTTAAAAACCATTCCTGTGTTATAGAATTTCTCTGGCTGTTCCTTCGATCCACATACACATGTTGTTCTTATAGGTTTGTGAAGGAAAAACTGTTTAAACAAAAGCAGTGGTTCAAAAGTCAATCTATGAGGCAATGTTCTGGGACCATGCAAATTTCTTAATTCGGTATACAGGAACATTCATGCTATGTACATTAGTATGTATCTAGAGCTTTTCATTCTGCAAATAAGGCTTTTAGGGTTTGTGAAAGTAATGGGGTTAAATGGCCGTGTAGCTTCAGAAATTCAGACTTTTTTGTCTAAAATCACATTTAAGACCTAATTTGCATATTAACAATGGGGTGAACACATGAAAGGTTTAAGTCGAGATAGTGAAGTCAAAATAATGCACATGTATTGAGTCAATTCTGTGTGACCATATTTTCCTTTCAAAAAATATCATTTTGTCCTTCACATAGGACAAACGGTAAAATCATAGATAGTATAAATGGTCAAAGTTGAAGGGTTAAAGTTCATGATTTAATCTCTGTATTGAAATCTGTTTAATCGAAAAAAAAAATTGTAAACCATAAACCATACATACATCATATTACATAGAAATAAATAATAATCTATCATATTCAATATGATCAATTAACAATAATCTAGTATATGTTATAATAATTTGAATAATAATAATGCTAATTTGCCACCTCTTAGCAATTGATTAAAATTTGACAACCATTTTTATCTGTAATCACATTTGTATTATTAAGGGCTTAACATAGAGTAATAGACTCTTTTAGTTTTAATTGATAGATGTTCATAATTACATTTTGGAATCATAAAAATGTAATAAACATTTCGTCTATCAAACTGAATAGAATGACACATTTTATAATCATAAGAGCTTCATGTATTAACAGAGTTGCTTTAATTGATATATCTTAATTATTATATTTTGTAATCGTAATGTTCAAATGAAGAGAACAACACATTTTATAATCATAAGAGCTTCACGTATTAACAGATGCTTTAATTAATATATCTTAATTATTATATTTTGTAATCGTAATGTTCAAATGAAGAGAACAACACATTTTATAATCATAAGAGCTTCACGTATTAACAGATGCTTTAATTAATATATCTTAATTATTATATTTTGTAATCGTAATGTTCAGAAATATATTAATTGATAGATCTTAATTATTACATTTTGGAATCTTGAGATCGTAATGAACATTTTCACTATTAAACTTATTGAGAACAACACACGTCATAGCTTAACATATCAACAGACATATTTTGAATTGATAAATGTTCATTATTTCAATTAGTAAACGTCTAATTGTAAAAATTCCTCAATAAAATTTAACATGCCCGTGAGAACGATACATAGCACATAAGATGCAATAACAAGTTAATATGTATGACAGCGTCAGATGTTACATTTTATATATGCGAATGAAGCATCTGCTTTAAGTATTCTATGTACAGTTGTTATAAAATCGTGTTTGAAAATAACAAAAACAAAGTACTTGAAACTTAACGACAGGCTCATGATATGAATGTTTCACAGCTGGTAGATATAGTCATTGTAAGTGTTTTCATATGAGATGATATTTAGAAATCCAAAGTGATTTATTGTATTTTTGATTTGTTTTTAAACTTTTGACACAGTTTAAAAGAAAAATAAAGCAAAAAGTGAAAAATAAAAGGTGTGTTTATAATTGTTAAGTTATGAAGCACGTGTGAATCCCTTTATCTTTTTTGTCTCTTTTGACATGTTCTAGGAGTTGATGGTGAGTATATACACACAAATTATTTACCGAGAAAACTGAGATTTCAACTAACTAAGATACATACAAACTCAAACTATTGTTGTTCAATGTGGTATATTACACAAGTGGGTGATAGCCGGTACCTCGGTTGTGCAGATATTATCACCTTGTGATCAAGATGGTGTAAACAGCGGAAGTCCCCGAAATGCACACTGCAAGATGATGGAAGTCATCAGAATTGCCACTCTATTGTGAGTATATATAATTAAACCAATGTTCGTTCTATAGCTTAAATGAACATTTTGCAACAATAGTTTTAGTTTGTTCCTATGTTAGTTAGCTGAAAGGTCAGTGTTCTGTGTTGTAAATATATATTTTACAACATATAACATACCCAGTGATTAAAAAAAAGTGTGACCATCCAACGAATTTTCCCATCTTAAGATTTCCATGAATTTCTAAGCCTTTCCGTTTTGCATTTTTGTAAATCATTGTTGCTTTTGATATTAGTTTATTTTATTAGTTTCGTGTTTTTACCCTTGATAATAAAGGCATGTCCAGTTGTTTATTTGTGGCTGTGTGCAAGCATGGCTCTATGCTTTGCATAATGTGATACACCATGTTCCCCCTCGAAGGCTTTCTCATAGCACTGTAGATCATACATGTAGTTGTTCTGTGACATATTCAGCCTCAACATTCTTATTTATCGCAATTCAAATATTGAAAAAGAATATAAGTTTGATATTTCGATATGGGAAAATTGATTGTTCTAAGAAATGAACTTTCTATTTTGACATGAAAATGGAAATTACGAAGCAAAAGATAATTATTATGGCACCATTTTTACTGGTATTTAAATCCTTCAAATTTATACATTTTTACTTTGACTTTCTGTCCTACTATGATAAGAAACAAATGTAATTGTCAATGGTGATCGGTTTTTGACAATACTATTTCCATACATTGCAGCTCAAGAATTATATTCCATTTTGCTAGCCAGGTGTCAACCTGATATGAACAGCGGGCTAGCATTATGATAATATAGGGCAGGAGCAGGCATAACCTAATGCAACTACATACTGGGGAGGTGTTTAAGTGCCAGCTCCATGTCGGTACCACACTACATGTATATGTAGTCTGGTGTTAACATGAGGCTGGTGCGGACATTAACCCTTTCAATTGCTAAAAACATCCTGTGAAGAGTTACTGGCATCCTAGTGATAGCACAGAGCTAGCCTAATGTTAAAATAGGGTTGGTCCAGACATTGACCCTTCCAGGTGCTAAATCCTGGTGAAGTCAGTGCCAGCCTAGTGATAGCACAAAGCTAGCCCAGTGTTAATATTAGGTTGGGGCAGACATACACCCTTCCAGTTGCTAACACATTAGCAGGGTGTTGGTTCAAGCCTTGAACTAGCCCAATGCTGCCCAACTGAAAAATGAATCTTGAGTTGTATTGTATCATACACAAATATGAGAAAGCCTTAGACAGAACACTGGTAATGATTTATTTCAATATTCTTGATACATATTTTTGTTGTAATTTATGATTATCCTGTTTTTATTGCGATAAGCCCATCTATAAATACCTTACCTCTTTGATGTTTTAGTTTTTTCATTGTGTTTAATACTAATAGTACAAATGTACGATGAACGTTTGTGTTTATCATCGAATGGTGAGCATTCAATATGAATTTGAGGTACTTTATATTTTGTGGGAAATTTTAACTTATCAATGAATGGGGATTTTATATAATGTAAATTTAAGCAATCAAGTGTGAATGCCGAATGTATGCGTCTTTATATTTCGACAAGCCAGCTTTTAGGTTTGTTCAGATGTGGGTAGAATTTGTACAAAATAAAAGACTTAGTGTTTGCGTGCATTGCAGCCTTGTCTTAGCTTTGTTAAGTTGTATCACATTGGATTTGAGAAAAATTATAATTATACCTAGAAGTATTCTATTTATGCATGAATGAGGAGAAAGGTATTTGCATATGGGAGCACGGCACTGCCGTATTAACTTAATATTGCACTGGGAGAATCCAGGATGGATGTAAATTAAAACTTTTTATCGTTTCAAAATGTGTCTACGATGTTATTTACAAAGAATTCATCACCATAGATGTTAATTGTCTGGGATAAACGTATTCTACATTCAAGACGTCTTGTCAACCCGACCCACAGTACAGGAGGTCTTGTTGTCCTGACCCACAGTACAGACGTCTTGTTAACCGGACTCACAGTACAGGGGTTGATCTTGTTATCCCAAGCCACAGTACAGGGGTCTTGATATCCTGACCCAGTACAGAGTTCTTGTTATTCGTTGACTCAGAACAAAAAATCTCATGAATCGTTAACCTAAGGTTCACCTTGATGATCCGTTCCATTTTGCTTAGTCTGGTGTCAGCATGACTATTTTAATACAAGACTTTTGCAGGTATTACAGACATAGAGGTGCTACATGTACATGTATAACAACGGTTTGTCAATTGTTAGGGCCAGCTCAGTGTTAGCATTGAATAAGCCTGATTTTGGCATCATTAGAAAGTGCTTCTTCAACTTAACATTATGGCTGGTGCAGCCATTAACCCTTCCAGTTCCCATCTAATCTGTGCTGGTGATATGTATAGTGCCCACCCTGTATTCATACTTAACTTAGCCCAATGCCAAGCCCAATGCCTAGTTATGTGAATCAAAAGCAAATCTTGAGCGGGTACTGTACCCAAATATATTTGTCACATTTGTGATTCTACTTAATAATATATACACAAAAATGTGCATTCATCATATGATAAGAATGAATAAAGTACCAAACTGTGAATACCAAGACTATTATTTTGTTAATTTATATAACAAAACATTGGTAATCTGTTTATATAAATGGTATATTTTACACTATTTCAATAGTGAAATCATCCATCAAAACTTTTGACACACATGGCCTCCTTGATGAACATTCAGTTTGCTCATTTATATTTGTAGCCAAAAGCATTGGATAATTGATAACCCTTTCATATATTATCAAACACAACATGTGCACAATAACACTGAGTTGAAATTTAAGAAAAGTCAATAACCTATTGTGCCAATGGTGTTGTAGCACAACTGTTTAGTCTATGGGTTGATTTTTAAAAGTGTCTAATCACATGTAAAGTCATTCTGCCAAATATATAGACAGATAGAGATAGGCATTGTACCATGCCTTTAGCATGACTGAACCTTGTGCTACCAAACAACACAGACAATAAATTAATAATGGTCCCATAAACAAGTGGGTGTAAATTAAAGGTTTTTAAAGTGGCCATATGGATGAAGATTGAGTATTTATTTTTGATTTTTAATTTGTAAAACACTTTTATTATAGCTTCCTCCTTGGAAAATCAATGTGAAAGAACTCAATACATTGGAAAAAGCTAACAAAATGGGTAAAAGGTTTGTTATACATACAATAACAAAGATTTTACACATTTATTAATCTTTTGCACGTTATTGAGTTACAAACAAGGACTTGACATACATGTATGTTGTTTCACATTGATTTTTCAAGTAGGAAGCCATGATAAAATTGTTTTATAAATCCAAAATCCAAAATAAATACTCAATCCTCATCCATATGACCACTTTAATAGTTTCATCACATAAAACAAAATGAAATTTTACACTAGCCTGGCAATGATGTCAGTGTTTATTTACCAAACACCATACTTTCTGACCCAAATCACATACCTGTGGTGCATTCATTTTGATCTGCACAATTTCCCAACTGGACACCCAAAGTAACTCTTCCAAATATCAAAAGAATTGGCCTAGCTAGCAGTGTTCAAATGTGTCTTTCATATACTCCTACACACATAGACAGACACACTGACATTTCTTCATGGCTATAGTATTACTTAATCTAATAATTCTGTTCTGCTAAAAATTGAAAATGAAAGATGATTTGGTCTCAAGTTGCTTATCAAACATCAGTTACTATGCTGTCATGCTGTCAATGAAATTTTAGCTGGATATATTTCACCATCTTTTCATAAAAAATTCAAAAGTCTTTCTCACAGATGATGAGACAAACAATCCTATCTCTTACAAAATTTATCACAGCATGTATACATACATACTCATGTATGTAGACTATCTACTATCCTTGTGTACTGACATAGTGATACGCTGATAAATGCTTATAAAAATATCAAAGTTTGGTCTGTCATGAAAAATTAAAAGTTTAGCGTAACTGATTTTGAAATTTGATAAGTGATAAGTGATAAGACTTGATCATATGTGAAATAAAAGCTGATGAGATTGTTTACATTAGGCAGTAAAATTTCATTCATTTATGTGAATGTAAATCATACCATTATGTATTCACGGGATATTCCATGTGCTCTATAAATATGGGTTAGCCTAAATTCATGGATAGCTGGAAAGTAAATACAAAGAAGAAAGGAAGTGCAAATTATTTCATATTTGTACAACTGCCGACATCAGACCATGGACAAACAGAACCTATTACAAACAGGGCAACTAATTATAGTAAACAAATGAATTGGATTAATAACACTTGGCACAGCATGTTGGAAGTACAGAGACTTGTATTACATTCCATCATTTGATAAGAACAGTTTTATGGCCACTTTACATATACATAGTTCATGTTCACAAACAAATTTCAAGTTCACTGGCATTTCATGTACACAGACACTGGCCATAAAACTGTTCTTATCAAACATGGTGTGTGATACAAGTCTCTGCTGTTACAACACGCTGTGCCAAGTGTTATTAATCTGATTCATTTGTTTACTTTCCCTGTTTGCAATAGGTTCCGTTTGTCCACGGTCTGATGTCAGCAGTTGTAAAAGGAATCAAAGCTTGCCTGTTACCATAGCAACATAGCACGGTTACAGCAGACTTTAATTTCTCTGCAACACATGCTGTTTAAAATTCTTTGCAGTCAAGCATGTTAACAGTGCAGTTAATATGATTGTGACCAAGTGAACGTGGAAATTAAAATACAATGTTAAGTGGTTACAGACTGCTGCTTCAGCATTGCGACATGTTAAGATTGTATTACATGAATATCGTGTACATGTGCTCTGTGAATGAAAACAAGAACAAAGTCACCACATTTTGTATCAGTATATTTAAGGTAAAATGCACCTCGAGGATTGTTACATATTTGATAATCACAGTTCGTAAAATCTCTCAAAACTTTGCCATATGGAAGCTTGCTTCCGCTCGTTTTGAAATAATTAATATAAACTTTGGGTCCATCATCTTGTTTGCAAGCAAATCAACAATCTTCTATGTCCCTATAGAGTTAAAACAGTACGTGAAAGTCATATTGGATTGTTGATCTTATCTGAGAATAGAGTTTATTTCAACAAAGTAAAGTTTAAACACTTTATTTCCTAGGTGCATTTCATGTTAAATGCACAAAGCGTCTAATGAAGTGCTTGTAGTGAAATGGAGTTTTGTTGTTCAAATCTCATAAATTTGCACTTTATACCTTATGCCATTATTTTGTTGGGAAATCCTGTTAAATATCTAGGGAACTCTTGAAGATTTTACAAACTTTAATACAACATATACTTGAATACCCTCCAACAAAACCACTCATAGTCTGCTTCAAAGGTTTTTGGAAAGCTGACATTTTGGATAACAGCCCTTCCTGCAAGCTTGATGGACCCACACTTGTGATTGAATGATATTTCAAAATTTAGATACATACAACATCGTAACATATCAAACTCCTAGCTTTCACTGAACCCCCTAGTGTTCACTAACACAGTTAAAGCATATGGTTTGTGTATACATGAACATTATTTTTGCAAATAAAGGATTGTATTGTTAAGATAAGTTTTCTGTTTTTGTCTTTGATTTCATATCACTCGTATAAAATACAACATTTGCCATCTTTTTTTGGGTCACCAGTTGTACAAACATGCAACAATTTGCATTTGTCATAACTCTTGAATACCAGCTAGGACATATCTCAAGTTACATGTTATTGCTTGCTACATATACCAAGCAGTAGACAAGTGTAGCATGTGTTGAAAAGCCGGGGTATAAACATGAGTTAAGCAGACTACAAAATTTAATACATGTAGACTTGTGTGTAGAATTATATCATGCCTTCAAAACTATACAGAAACCTCGTGTCTGACATTGAATATTATGCATGTATAATGAGCAGTCGGCAATCTTTGATTTGTTGTATCAAAAATTGCATATTACAGAGTATTTATTGTCCGGTCACAATAAATGTACAGTGCATTTGTATCTCCATAAGAATCTTTATGTATGATACTTCTGTTGAAGGCTGACAGCTTAGAAGATGACGCCTTTATCTGTTTCATCTATTCATTAATTTACATATATACAATACATGCATGCAAGCATGTAGCGCTTGTATGGTATGATTGTACAAAATTCATCAACTGTAATGTTTGCATTTTGAGCTGATAGAATTAAGAGTATTGTTCTGACTTGCTGGTCAGTTTTCAGCTTTAAATTATGCAAAGAATGCAATTCACTTATTTGCCTAGAATTCTCACGGAGCAGAATAAAGTTTAAGCACACTGTGGAATCTACAGTGTCAGGGGATAGCAATCAATCATAAAAGATATCAAGCGCAGTCATGGAAGATGTTTATCCACAAGGACAGAAAAGATTGTGCAAAATTAAGGGCATTTACTTTGCAGAGTGTTTTTGACAATGACATTGTCATGGCAATTGAAATGTCTATCTTGAAACTGTACAGAATGTGATGTACATTTTTTTAAAGCCATAACAGAGTTGTCAGGCTACAAAATGGTTGACTTTTAGGTTTACCTTCTGTATCCTTAGTTTTTATGATCTATATAAATACCAGTGACACAAATAATATCAGTTTTTTATTAATTATAAATTTGCAATGTGTATGCATTCAAAAACACTTTGTATAATAACAAGTATTCACATATTTCATGAGGAAATAAAAGACTGAAAACAAGACGTTGAGAGAGAGATGGCAGTTTGAATTTCCCGTATTTTGCATAGATTACCCACAGTGCCCTTTATAAACCCATTTTGTGTGTAAACATTTATCACTTAAATTGGCCATTTTATAGAAATTTTATGATGACTTTCTGGACTTGTTCTTGCATATACAAGAAAATATATTTGACACACACATCCAGATAAGTTAGAAAACGAATGTTTAATGGTAATAAAATAATACTAAAGCAATAATAAAAGACACGCATAACAAAAGCAAAGGTAACTACATGTCAAATAAATCTAGCATAAACCAAAACCACTTTGGGCAGAGGGCACTACTGATCTGGTCGATGGCAAGATGGGTGAGTATGAATTGTGGTGCCAGTTGAGGCAAGTTGGGGGCCTGTTGGAGGCCGAGCGATGCCAGTTGGAGGCGAATGGGGGCAGAAGTACGAAGTACGGTCCCCCAAAGTGCCATAGACCAGGTCAGTTGCCAAGAGGAGGTTGAAAGGGGTGGTGGTGGGAATGTGGAGAAGTGTACTACAGCTATGATGGTAGCGAATTCTTGTGAAAGAATGAGGTGATACACTGATAGGCAATAAATGTGTGACTGGTATGGTCTGTAAACAGAGGTTATGTAATTGCTAGGTGTGTACCTTCCTGTGTTGTCAAACACTTATTTAACAAGTTAAATATTGTATTTGACACACACATCCAGATAAGTTAGAAAACGAATGTTTAATGGTAATAAAATAATACTAAAGCAATAATAAAAGACACGCATAACAAAAGCAAAGGTAACTACATGTCAAATAAATCTAGCATAAACCAAAACCACTTTGGGCAGAGGGCACTACTGATCTGGTCGATGGCAAGATGGGTGAGTATGAATTGTGGTGCCAGTTGAGGCAAGTTGGGGGCCTGTTGGAGGCCGAGCGATGCCAGTTGGAGGCGAATGGGGGCAGAAGTACGAAGTACGGTCCCCAAGACTGAGGGGTGGAAATGCCATGACCAGACCGAAGTACCCCCATGAGATGAGAGGTAGAATTTGTAATTTGTGCGAATTTGTAGTGCTTTAATGAAGTTTTTTACGGTTTTTGAATGGCCACCGAAATGAGTGGCCGCCAGCATCAGACTGAGGTCTGAGGTACGGCCACATCAACCGAAATGACGAAGTTTCACGGCCCAGGAGGACCGGGCTGGAGCCGGAGTCCGTGACTGGGAGGAAACAACGACTAGCCGAAATGAAGACACTTCCCGCCCTCAGAGGGCATAGGGCCCTACCATCCTTAGTTTTTATGATCTATATAAATACCAGTGACACAAATAATATCAGTTTTTTATTAATTATAAATTTGCAATGTGTATGCATTCAAAAACACTTTGTATAATAACAAGTATTCACATATTTCATGAGGAAATAAAAGACTGAAAACAAGACGTTGAGAGAGAGATGGCAGTTTGAATTTCCCGTATTTTGCATAGATTACCCACAGTGCCCTTTATAAACCCATTTTGTGTGTAAACATTTATCACTTAAATTGGCCATTTTATAGAAATTTTATGATGACTTTCTGGACTTGTTCTTGCATATACAAGAAAATATATAACTGCTCGTGTGATAACAGTTCCTCAACCAAGTGCAAATTTGTCAGTAAAGGATATAAACAATTATGAGCAGACAGCAATCTTTAATCAAAACTGGATATAGAATATTGCAAGGGTTCTAGGATTTATACAGTTTGCAATCATGTACATGTACTACAGTAGATAAATGAAACTGCATTTCATTTGATTCACAGTAAAGCAGGAAATTATTTGTATGGTGTAATTATCGGCCAATAGGCAGCAAGCATTTACACAGATGTTCTGTGCAATTGGGCATATTTAATAAGTTTCAATATGTTCAAGTCTAGCTTTGCCATTCATCAGTTTTTGCATAAATTTTACTCTTTGACCATTAATCAGGTAACATTTTTCCATTCATTGTGACTGGCATCATTCGTGAATTCTTACAGTCTAGATAAGAATATTAATTGTATGTATATCGGCAGAGTATATTGATGGTTTGTTGCCCTGTATGAATGAGAAACTGAAGAAAAAAATCAATTACAGAAGTCTGTTGTAAAATGCTTTGCAAAAGAGTCATGCAGTACTGGACTACTGTTATACACTGTACACTGTAGTATAATAGCTTGTACTGTTTAATGTTTGAACTACGTGTATGCCTACTTTTACTGAAGCGAATAGATTTCTGTCGTTGAATCTAGCACGATCAATAACATTTTAGCAAAAGTTTTTTTGTCATTTATTGATCATTTTACAATCAATAAATACTCGCTGAAATGTAACAGAGTTGTAATATTTGCTACATTACCAATTGTTTTCTTTATGAAATAATATTTTGTGTGTGCGTACGCGTTCTCTTGTACTAGCGGATGAATTATATATTGTATTGCAATGACAAATAATATGTTTGTAGTTTGTCGCAAAACTCAAGAAATTATTTTAGTGAGTTGATGAAAAATTCAGCTTTTGGAAAATATATTGGAAAATAAAGCTATAAATAAATGTAATAGGTGAAATCAATATGTTTTTGTGATGTATGTATTTGCTTATAATCGTAGATAAATGTATTTAGATTAGTCAAAGATGTATTTTTCATGTGTGCAAGTTGAAAAATTGTTTGGCACATTCTTCATGGTTATTAATACGCAGCATATAACAGTACACTCCTTAATATGATTGTATGCATAATATGTAATGGCAGTAGTGCCATCATGTTAGTCAAGTTAGATTGAATATGTGAAAATTGTACAACCTTTTTGCCGAGGCAAAAGAAAAAACATTGACATTTAGTATTTTATCATCATACTGAAACCACAACCTCTTTTACGATACTGGCCCAGACACATTGTCAAGAGGAAGATTTATCAGCTCTGGTTTGCAAAGAATGTATTCTATGTGTAATATTTATTGCAAATTTTATAGTAATGTATGCAGAAACCGCTAGACTTCACTAGCAATTGTATTCCACAAATTTCAGTACTTGTAACGTAATTTGTGTTTTGTATATTTGCTGTCATAAATTCATCCAAACTACAAAGTGCATCTTGCAGTACCAAATATTGAAACCGGCTCCCTGTAGCGTAGTGGTTAGCGCACAGGATTAGCAGTCAGGAGGTCACAGGTTCGAATCCCACTGGAAACAGGGGATTTTTCTGTGACCGACCCAAACCCAGGGTGAGTGTTCTACAGACTCAATGAGTAGGCTGTATCACTCAGCCATGTCTCACTCACAAGACGAGTGCAAATTTAGGGGGACTCCTGGAGTAATGACTTGAAAAGTCGGGGACGATTACTCACACGGAGCCCGCAGGTGCTATGTTTGCCGGGCCTGGGTGACTCTGGGATAGCCTGTGGACTGACTGGGAAAGCCTTGACAGTTCCACAGCAAGGTGATATAGAGCGTGCAGTATAGCCCTGTCACGTAGTCCCAAACCCGAACGGATCTCTGTAGCATTTGTGTTTGTTTGTTTGTATTTGTCTGCATAACAGAAAATCGCTGGGAGGAACTCCAGCACAAAAATTAATTTAAAAAAAACAAAAAAAACAAAAAAACTATTGAATTAGAGTAGTGATGTTCATGAAAGATTACACCATGATTTATGTTATGTAAAGCCCTTCTAATTTATGCTGAAAACAAAGGGTGTCAGGTGCACTAATCATGTTGACAACAGAATTATTGATGTTCATATTATACGCCATAATGTGTGTTATGAAAATATCCTCATATTAATGCTTAAAATAAAAATGTCCTTGCAGTACCAACCATTGCCAACAGCAAAAGTAGAAATTAGTGATGTTCATTAAAATTATGCAAATTTCCTTATAATTTATGCAAAAAACAAAGGTGTACTTGCATATGGTAGCAGTAGTTTTACATATTGATCAAATTTATGACATAACAAGTAATTAACATTGATCAGCATACATTAGAATTCAATGGATTTTCAGCAAATGTTTGTATGCCATATCACTTCAGAAAGTAGATACATCCATATTTATATTTTAACAGTGCAAACATAGTAAGCTTAAATTGAAAATTTTATGGACAAATTTCCTGGGGAAAACACCTGTCCAACAGCTATATGATTATATAAGTCGGCAGAGGAAGTCTGGAAATAACGTAAGCAGAAAACATTGTAAGGGGACTTGTTTCTGATTTCAGCTTGCTGATAATTTATATTTTAGAGCTATAAATAATTTTCATCTGCTGCTAATTATGAGGAACTTTGTATTAATTCCTGTATAGCAAATTGAGGATTATATGTAAAACATCCGTACATAAATTTCAGCCGTTTCAATGAATTTCTTTACAACCTTTCATAGACTGAGATGATGAATCAATGTGAAAGGATAGATTTAATTTATATCCTCAGAGGACGGTTGTATTTGCAAACAATTGCACTTTGCCAACAATTGATTTTGACAGCTGTGTGAAGTTGTATTTCATCTCGCCCGTCTGCTTAGAGCTGTGGTAATGTGTTTTACATGTACATAGCATACATACACATTAAGCTGACACAGTTCAACTTTTTGCATTTGAATGACCTGTTTTTGTAGTTCTTCGTTTTCACTTGTTTTGACAATTCTCCTTGAACATTGAATATAATCAGTGCATGTGCTGACACATTGCAACATGTAAGTGCTAGCTTGCATTTGCTTACTATACATGTATGATTGCTCTGTAGACCATATGAAATCGAGTGATCTATACACTCACTATATACTGAATTAAAAGAAACAAGGCTGTCTGTTTTAAACATTTGATATCAGGTATGTCTTGTGCACTATTCCAAAAATTCTTCTTGTGTTTGGCGACATTGAATTTCAAGAAGCAGACAAATTGAAATATTACTTTAACATGTGTAATTGCTCTAGACATGCACTCAGTGTAATTAATCTATTGACATATTCACTAGAGAGGTCCGACTCATCAATGTATGTATATATAGTATCAAGTACAGATTCATGATGTACGTACCACATGTAGTATTCTGACTACTTTTTTTCAACAAACTCAAATGTTTCATGCAGAAAACAGTCTACATTTAGCATAGGATGTTTTCTGTAACATAACGTCTTGAATTGTAAAGAGGATTTCAATTATGTACTCCCAAAACTCTTGAAATCATTGTATTTTTTCATGTATGAAGCATGCCCTCATAGGTCATAAATTGCCATTACACTTCAACTTATTGACCAATCAGGAAGTTCGTTCTAAACCTGCACCATTTTGGAGAAGTCATATTAATATATGCAAACACAGTAGATTCATCTTGTGGCTCCAAGGTTTGATAGAGTATCATATTTATGTGAACAAGATGCCATATTTATTGAAATAGATGAAAGGTGAATGGTTATTAATAGTTATTATATTAAAATATACATCATGAATAAATTAAATGTTTGAATGATTGCGGACTCCTTACTTCAGTTGGTACATAAACACTCATTAACGACTTCGTTCATAAATGTTGTGAATGTATAATGAAGACATTGTTGAACATGTGGAAATTTAAATCATTAAAAGTGTACATATGTTTGATTATAATATTTTGTTTTCAAGACCAGATATTTATGTGAAAATAAATGTTCATGTTTTCTCGGTTCAGTTACTACTGAAAATTTCTACTTGTTAGCCAAAAAATGTCTAGGAAGCAAATCCCAAAATGTCAATTAATGTACACGAATAAAACGATGTAATTTTATTCATATAGTATTAGAATACAGTATCATGGCAGTTATTATAGGGTGGGACTGGGAGTTTTGCCAGTCAATCAATAAAGTGTGACTTCTTGATGTGTTTGCTTTGTTTATCAGAAAATTACAATGTTATGCATTTCACTTAATACCAATCATGAAAAAAACCATAAAGCTTACTAATCATAAAAAAAGTATTGTAAGATATACATGACTTAACAAATAGAATACTTATAGGGTAAAAATCAAATTTTGTATTTAATTTATACCTGATAGTGTTCCATGATGTTCCAAACCATAATGTGTTTGCAAAGCTTTTACTAGGTTGACTTGTGAACATAGTAGTCCAGCGTGATTTGTTATATTTACCACAATTCATGTCCAATTCAGGTTTGTTGTGTCCTCCTTGTATAACTGTATGTGTACTGCTAAAACCAGCCTTCATGTTTAATTCAACACTTGGCATTCAAATAGTGTTCCTAATCTTGTGTACTGAGTAGAACTGACACCGTTCAGATAACATCTTTTAAAAGCATATTGTTGGTAAAAGTGACCTAGTTTTCACCATTTATTAAAGTAACATGAACAATTCACTTTATCAACAGTTACTTCCTTTTGAGAGATGTTTTTAAAATGGAACCCTCAGGTGCTATGTGTTGCCAGGCCTGGGTGACCCCAGGATAGACTGTGGACTGACTTGGAAAGCCTAGACAGTTCCACAGTAACATGATATAGAGCGTGCAATATAGCCCTGTCAAGTAGATCCAAACCTGAATGGGTTTCTGTAGAAATGTGTGTATATGTGCCTGTACAAGAAAGCACATTCAGGCACTGATCCCCATGATACATTGAATAAGACTAGCACATATGTGGCAAAAAACACCAAACTGCATAAATCATGGAAGTCAACAAAACATACACTAGTATCTTTATTTTGCACAATTATTTGCAATAATCTCTTCAGAACACTTCTTATATTTATCAGGAATGACAGATAGTACATTTGATTTTCAAAGTTGGAGGTTGTTTTTTGTTTTTTGTTGTCTTTTATTTTATTTTTTTTTGGGGGGGTGTTAATGTATTTTTGGCAAATGTAAATATTGAATATCCCATATACCCGTATACGCATACAAAGCTGATGCAATTTAGAATGCAGACAGTAGATATGAAACAGTGTATTGAAAATAAGATGATGTGGGAGTCATTCTTGATGGGATTGACATAGTGATAAAATCTGATGCAATCATAACTATTTCATAACTGTTTCCTAACCTTTATTCTACATTGAAAACCCAGATGATAAAACCATTTAAGAATTTACTGCCCTTAAATAACAACACTGAGTTGTAATTATTTAATATAGCCATCACAATAACACGGAAATTGCTTAAGGGACATGCACTAAGGAAGAGTTCTAATCTCCGAATAAATTAGTTAAAACTGATAATTGATGAGCTCTGTTTTGATGAATGACTCCATTAGTCAATCCACTAATTAAATTAAACATCATTGCCACTTATTTTTTTGCAACGTGAATATATCAACAAGAGCACCACTTGAATTTTCCCTATAACAGAAATACTCATATTATCAACAATTTTAGGAACGACTGTTTTTTGATTACATTTTTGGCGTACAGATTGTCATTTTCTGAAAATTTTATATTTTGTAATCAATGCAAATGTAATATTTTATTTTAAATAACTAACATAATCAAATCTATATATTTTGCAATTTTCTGATTAATCAGTAACAAAGTATATATTATGGATTCAAAATGATCTCAAATTTGTTGTGCCCCACAATATATTAAAAGCATATCCTGTTTGGTTTGTATGATATTGATCGAGACAGACAGCCCAACAATATCCGAAAACTATATCCCATTTTTTGCACATGATATTGTGACAGTTAGATATTACATCGTAATAATTTATTTTGTTCAGCCAAGGAAAATATGAATGGCCTACTGGGGCCTTGACATCGTGAGTTGCTAGATAAGTAGTAGTAACAAACCCTTTATGATAGTGACAAGTATTTTCCTGCTGAAGGAGGAAAAATAAAATTATACCTCCTCAACTATAATTTATGGAAATTCGGGAAAAATAATGGCAATTTAGAACGTTTTTTACTTATAATTTGAGCACCGCAGAATCAGCAGTGTAGACACAAGTTGTTGTGATATAGAACTACCAGGTTATATAATGCCTATTTTCTGTTTGGAGACAATAACTTGGCTTGTGCAGGGTATAGTGTTTGTTATATTAAACACCATCATAAAACTAAGTTCAACTCCTGGACGTGTGATCAGTGTGCTCATTAAATCCAGTGAGAACGGAAGTTTACCAAGAAAGTAAGTGTTCCCTAATGATGGATAGGAAATTAATGAGAAATTAATAGGAATAATATTTGAGGTAATAAAAATATAATAATGATAGTAAATTGCGCTGAAAGTATAGCTATCAAAAT
This sequence comes from Glandiceps talaboti, assembly GCF_964340395.1. Lineage (NCBI taxonomy): Eukaryota > Metazoa > Hemichordata > Enteropneusta > Spengelidae > Glandiceps > Glandiceps talaboti. The sequence goes on along the minus strand of NC_135568.1, from coordinate 11,311,619 downwards.
TGTAAATGTATGCTCTAATTATGTATTCATAAACTGTAAAGTGTATATTATAGTCAGACAATTAAGATTTTAATTTCAAAATTTTGAAGGCTTCACTATTTGTTATCTTGAATTGGCAATTAGTATCAAACTGAGCTTAGATGTCATTAAATAAACACATTTGTTATATGAATGTGATTATAAGTGTGTATGTGTGTATTTCTACCATTTGAAAAAGCTTTAATAAGCATATAATATCATAAATTTATAAACCATCATTAAGAGCTACATCCATCCATCCAGCCATCCATTCAGATGGCGATCCATGCATGCACATACATACATACATACATACATACATACATACACATACATACATGTACATACATACATACATACACATACATACATGTACACACACTAACACTCACGCATTCATTCATGCATTCATTCATTCATTACCATTTGGAATGGGGCAGTCAAGGTTGTGATTTGCCAGTAGCCATCGATTCAGTCATTGACAGCCCATAGTTGATTGAATTCATGAAGTAATTAATTGGTCACTATAATTACTCTCACTACATCTGATGTTGCAAATATGCCCTATACTCATTGGACAAGTGAGGTATTCAAATATCAATACACCATTTAATACTTTCCTGAAAGTCTAAATGAGTCTTACCCATATGGTATGCTTTGTATATAAATCAATCCTGTTTTTCCCAACTTGTAGTTACTCTGTGTGTACAAACAAATACCATTCTGTTAGAAAGGAGATTAATGAACACATACTCGATATATATACTAGTGTCAAGTTGAACCATATGTTCAATTGTACCAAAGAAATGGAACAAATTAATTGCAATGCAGACTACATGTACTAGAACTTTCTATTGTGAAAAGTTTATTCAAAACGTGCTAAGGTTAATGTGTAAATTTTATCAAAGAAAAACGAATTTTAATAAAACTTAGTTCTGTTATTGAAGCTACACTATACCTGCAGCTGAAATGATTTTTGGAACAATTTTGTTCGATAATGACTTTTTCAAATTAAATGTATCATACACCCTTAAAATCACCTGTGAGTAAAAATATTTGTGTATGTACTGGCTGTACACATAAAATAAATCCAATCTAATCTGATTTTTAGGTCTGCCCCCTAAAATCAGCACCCCAACACAATCCCAGCAACAATTTGCACTACTTATAATAGGATAAAATTGACCTCTAAGTAACATGCACAATGTCTTTATTATTGGTATTTTATAAATTTCAGTGAATATATTGTGGGTTGATTGAAAAAATAAGACTTGTGTTACAGCCAGTACAGCTTTAAAAATGCTAAAATCCTATTTTTCAGTTTGAACAACAAAACATACAAGTTGCATTTAATACAGCAAATATGAATATAATTATATTTTCATTCATGTTCCACTTACATTCTGCTAACAAATGACGTGTGTGTGCGTGGAATAGCAATGAGTGGAAACCGAAACATGATGAATATGTATACGTATATGATATTGGATAATACAGAATTTCCATTAGAATTGGTTGCCACTCAAAAACCATTTCCAATTATGTATTCAGTAATAAGTCATCAACAGTACTAAAAGAACCATTTTAACTATTCAGTTAATTACAGTTTATAGTGAATTTATAGAAACATAACTAGAAGAGAAAAATGACGTTTTTTCCCTGTCAGAAAAACCTGTAATGGGCTTGTCATAATACACAAAATACGTACAGTTGACAAGTTTCAGTGCTTATGGACGGGCATGCCAATTGTTCAACAAAAATGATTGCTCGCATCGTTCTGATGTAATAAATTTAAGCTGAGTTAATGTATTATGTGTTTGGATGATAGATGGCTAAACATTTTATCATGAAGTATCTGTTGGGTGTTCATTGATTAACTTTTGATTTGTATTCGTTCATGCCAATACCGACCATATATTGAATTGAGAGCAAAAAGCAGTCCTTTGTTCCGTCTCTCTTTTGTGCCATGAGTGAGTGTTTAGTACGACTGAGGTCTCGGAAGGCTGGTGATTTATACTAGTACCCTGGACTGAGAATTACATTTTACTTTATAAACAAGTGATGAATTAGTGACATCTATCAATATGTGAATTATTGACATGAAAAGAACATTTTAACTGTTTATGCAGTGTTTTAGTCTCTTGTGTTCATTGTCTAGAGACAGAGAGAGAGTGTTCTCTATTGTGTGCTTTGATGTCCAATTTCTAAAATTAGCCACCAGAAAGGCTAATGGAAATTAAATATCACCCATGTTTCAATGTTAACAAAGATAATGACAGCCAAGTCAAAAAGATGAATTTCATCTGGATTACATTTTCACATGAACAAGTACTTTAGTGTCTTTTTACTGAGTAAGGAGTGATTATCAGACATCAACAAATTAATCAAACAACTAATAGATATTATATTCCCCCAATAATTTTCTTTGTTCAGCCAAGGAAATGTGAGTCACCTAAGGACCCTTGTTGATAGACTCGTAGTGATAAACCTTTGCACACAAGTATTTTTCTGCTGACAGAAGAAAAATATTGGGGAATAATGTAATTATATTATTGGCAGTAATATAAAAAAATCTGGGGAAAGTAATGGCAATGTTGAGTGTTTTGACTCATATTGCAAACACAGTAGAAGCAATGGCGTAGACATGCATTGTCATGACATAGACACGTGTTGTAGTGACGCAGAACGACCAGAGTATATATTTCCATATTTTCTTTTGAACTTGGCTCATGCATGGTATAATACACTTCACTAGTACTAGTAAAATAACGTGTGAAAAATTTCTAATCGTGTAAATTTTATATTTCATGTTTATTTATTTGTTAATGCTATACATGTATAGTGTTAACTATCTGTTGACGTAGGTTCTTTATATTTGTACAAACGTATTGTTTGCTTTCAGTTTGTATGTAGAAAGAATCTTGAAAATGAAATGTTAACTGTAACTGTTTTATTTGAAAAAAAGTTAATAAAACTATTAAAATACAATATAGTACTGTTTTCATGTTGTGAAATTATTATAAAACTGCATTGTATGAATATCTGTTTTATGTGTTCAGTTTCACATTTCCATACACGTATATGCAAATATATGTAAATATATGTAAATGAAGATGATTTAAACTGTGCACATTCAAATTGTAATTCATTGTGTAAGTCAATCTTTTTGGGGTCATGTTGGTTTGCCAAGCAGTAACTTGTATGCCTCTCACTTCAAACCTTTTGCAATGCTGGTTGGGTTTGATTGAGAATTAACCAAGGCTTTATGCAAGAACCTTCGGTGTCAGTGTGGTCAACCTACCAAACAATGCTGGTTTTCCCCTGGTTCCTCCTGCATGAACACTAAAAAGCTCATTTGTAAGAAATGTGTATGTTATAAATATTAGTTAGTTTTTGCTAGATGTTATATGTATGAATAAAACAGAAAAGTCATGCACATACATGTAATGCATTGCGCTATTCTTGTTGAAAGCCTTGCATTTGTAGAAATTTGAATGTTAGAAATATATTCATGCAATATGCCACTGTGTTTTCTAGATGCAAATCAATGTATGAATAGAAGTGAAGAGTCATGCACATGTTTTACTTATTGCACAGTTCTTGAAAGTCAGCACTTACATGTGTAAGAAATTTGTATGCAATGAAAAATTATGTATTGTATGTGTACATGTTTCCTAAGATGCAAATGAAAGTGAGGAGCTTTGCATTTGATACTAATTGCATAATTCTCATTGAAAGTTGTTTGCTTACATTTGTAAGAAATATGTTATGATTATGAGTATGTACACAATTATGTATTTGCTAAATGCAAATAAAATAAAAGAGATACATGTGTATTCATATACCAGTACAATTAATTCATAGTGCAGTTCACTTCAAAAGTCAGCCACATACATTTGGAAAGAAATCTATATTATGAATGTAGTAAAATGTACACACAAATAAATGTACGAATGAGGCATGCATGTTACAACTTAATTGTGCACATCTTTTTGAAAGTTGGTCACTTATATTTATAAGAAGTTAAGAAATGTGTGTGGTGAATGTATACATGTAACGTGCCTGCCTGTATGCGCACACTCGTGTGTGTGTGTGTGTGTGTGTGTGTGTGTGTGTGTGTGCTGGATGGAAATAATTTGTATATGAAGCGTGCTATGGACACAGGTTTTTGCACAAAACTTGTAAAACGTTAGTGTCCTACATTTGTGAAGAGAGGTTGTTAGTAAAATGAATCCATGTATGCTCATTGGCAGTAAAAGAATACAGTCGGTCAATGTTCAGTCCCACAGCAGAGTTCACTCACTTTACATTCATACATTTTATATTTTCCTAGCTGTAGGCTAAATGCTTAGGAATAGATAAAACTCAAATAGATAAGGGTTCTTGAGTTGCCTTAAGCTTCAGTTAATTTTGAAAAGCAAACTTACGAACTGTCTGTGTTCCATTCTTTAAATCTTTAAAACCACCTGCGAAAAATTTCAATAAATGTTTTAACGTTTTTAATACTCAGCTCTACTTTAGGTCAGAGACATTATAAGTACATATATGGTAATAAGTATAGTGTAACTTGAGTACTAAAGCTTTCTTTTTATCATTTTGCTCTCTTTTAGGTAAGTACAGATTTATTCTGCATCACTTTTGAAGGAGTGGCAATGTGATGGGGGTTTCCCAGGAGTTCAAGATCATCATTGCTTGACGAAAGAATTGATCTCAAGTGTAATGTTGTGGGTTGCTAACAAGTGTAGTGGATATATACATTGTAGTGTTTTAGTAATGTGTGTATATTTGTGTGGGTAAATGTCGTTAAATATCGTCAATCATGTTATACATGTATATCTCCAAGTACATGTATGCTGAGGAGAGTCATAAATCTCTCAGGAAGTGTTTTCTCTGTGTGTACATCTGTATACCTACCTCTGTGCGTGTATATGTGTGTGTGTGTGTGTGTGTGTGTGTGCCCATGCCCATGTGTTCTGTACATTGCTTCAAAGTGATGTGCTTCAAGCACTTACACCAGGCAAATAAAGGTCTCTCAAAGGTAAGTTTCAAAATGAGCTACTTTCCACAAGCAAACTTTGTTTAGGAAATTATTTAACACCCCCAAAAAAATGTGTTATATCTCTGTATAAATATAATCTTCCACTATATTAAGAAAATGCAAATTCAAGATGTGTCGCTGTTAATTTGTCCAAAAAATGGCATTCTAATAAACATGTAGGAAATGTGGTTTCTGTTAATTCACCACATAATCAGATATATGCAAGGAAGAGTAGTTATATGTAAATCAATGAGGCATATAGTGACAAGAAATCTTAGAAAGAATTATAAGGTCGGATAATCTGTTTGCACTGTATGCATCGTTAGGCAAAAAATAACAAGTGGTAATCACTCTGTACCAGATAATTTTCTTTGACCTCAGTGATTTCTCCTTTGTATCTCATCCTGTCCACACTGTCTAGATAGTCTAAACTTGCTATTCGGGTCATTTTCTCTACAGTGAAAGTGTTGCAAACTGTAGTGATCTTTTCTCTATACGAAGATTTTTTTTTTACAAATAACATCATCCTGTCCACATTAGATGGTACAACTGGGGTCATTTTTTCTAAAATTTTCATTTTGTGAACAAAACTCCAGACAAACTCGATGTGTAGCAAATTTTTTTTGTCTACATTTTGTGAACAAAAAGTTCAATGTCCAGACTGTAATTATGGGATATTCTTTCTAGTATTTGGATTTCATGAACTGAACTCCCTGTGGTATTATTTGCAACCATTGCGTGTGTTCACATTATGTGAACAAATTAATCAAGTGTTTGATCTCCCTGTCTCCATGTATTACAGACTGTATTTCAACCATTTAGTATCATTTACAAAGTTGAAATCTAATCTATGTAATATTCAATATCTTGTACTATTGCAAGTTTTTTTTAAACTATGTGTCACTCATACATTGTACATGTATGTTTATGTAACCTCTGGTATCAAAGTAGCAGTAATATTTCAAATCCACTCCCTGTATGTTTGCAGTGTTTGTTAGACCTACAGCTAAGGAATTGGAATCTGTCATCAGCAGTTTGATGCAATCTAAATTGGGATCTGCATGTACACTGTACACAAAGTAGTGTCATTTCCCAACAGAATTTCAAGCTTATTGTCTGATTATCCTAGATATTGCATGTCTAGTGTAAGTGTGTCGGAACTTGTGTAAAATTTTGCAGGGCGATGCCTTGAATCATCCATGTGGTATTATGGGGATACCATGGCAATCAGTAGAAGTCAAAGGCCAAAGTGAAGTTAGAGTAATATTCTTAATGTGCTCTGGTATTTGTGATGCTCTACTATGTTTGACAATGCAGGAATGAGTACCTACGTTCCTCCTAATTAAAGATTCAGCTGTTCCCTTAATTTGGGTTTATCCCCAGCAGTTTTATTTACACCAAGCAATCAAGCAGAGTTATAAGCAGAATAGATTGCTGCCAGACTTGATCCAATTTCCTAGTACCTAATTTCTGGAGGTTACAAAATTTTATAATCTTCCTTTTTCACTTAAAAATTTAATATTCTAGCGTGCAGTGTAGGGATTAAGGTGTTTAGTATCGGCCTGATGCCCACGTCAGTGTAGAAACTGTGTCAGCTCAACACAGATGAATATTTTAAGACAATACAAGTGTCTTTGTGAATTTTCAGGAAAGAAACGTTCCAAAACAGCTTAAATTCAGCAGAAACTTAACAATTCCCATACATGGACACACTAAATTGTTGTGATCAACCTACCATGAAAATATGGTAAATTTATGGATGCCACCTATATGGCATATTTCTTTTACACGCTCAATTACAAACAGAATATGGACAGTTAAATTTTAACGACAGTCATAATACGCATACATACATGTTGCACATCGGAACGCTATCTTCATAATAACATTTTGCATAATATAGTATGCTTTTTGCTCTTAAAAGGATTATCTCAAATTTTAACATGTAATAACAAGTCGTGGCAAAATCATCTACATAATATGATTGAAATGTAATATACAACATGTACACGACTATATATATGTATGTATACAGCAATTGGCAATTAAAAAAATTTTATATGACGCTAAAATAAATAAGATTAAATTTGTACCATATGTAATATCATTCAGATATGTATGGCTATTAGTATATGACTGATGTCAGGATATAGTTCTTGATGACAACATCAATAGTAACATAATGACAAACGGATGTATTGTACCGCTTTAAGGGCATACATAAATCATAATACATATTTCTTGACAACTTGAACTCGATACAAATTTAAAACGCCTCCTGTTTTAGAAGGCCAGTTATTTCCATAATTAATAATGCAATGTACTTTTAAATTGCTATTATTATGATTAACAAAGAATCAGGCAACAGATGTTTTTTTTCCTAAGTTTTCTATCCAATCAATATACCATATATATGTCCCTCTTAAGGTCAAATTATTGTAAAAGATAATGGCTGTGGCAGGATTAGGGGATATACTGGCATAGTGTTTTATATTATTTGCGAATTTCAGGCAGCCTTTAGGATTTGTGACTTTAGTCATGGATGACTGCATGAATTGCTTCCTTCTCTTTGGAAAGCACATGTACTTTAGAGTACTATATTGATATAATGAATAACAAAAAACAAGCAACAGATGTAATTGTTCCCCTTCTTTTTTTAACCAATCAGACGGAACCTTATATAGTGCTTCAACTCATTTGCATATTTCGAACAGCAGTTCAGATTCGATCATCCACAGATGCATGCATGAATTGCATTGTTCCTGTTTAGAAATCATTAGAACAATGTACTACATTGTATAATCAATAACAAAAAACAGGCAAAAAGATGATGTAAGTTTGTCTTTAGTTTCAACCAATCAGAGTCAACCATAGATATATAATTTGCATATTTTGGACAATAGTTCAGATTTGACTTCCTGCTATTTAGAAAGTTAATGTAGCTGCGTGCTGACATTATATTGCAATGTACTTTATCATAAATAACATGTAATAGTGTGTTATATCATTTGCATATTCAAGACAACAGGTAATATTTGATGGATAGCCATGGATGCATGGATAGATAGATAGATAGATAGATAGATAGATAGATAGATAGATAGATAGATAGGTAACATTTTAGTTTCATAGACGATTTCTTTCTAAATGATCTCTTTTACCACTCAGATGGGATTTATGATTGTTAGAGAATATTTGTGACCCAAGACAAAGAATATATGTTTAATGTACAATAATGGGTACAGTACAGTTATAACCAATGACATCATTTTCTCCAAATTCTCCCAAAATGCAAATGCAATACACCCATACTATAGAGAATCACAGTGTGATAGAGGCAGAGACCTACAAACTGATGGTATCTTTTTGATTTATTGATACACTCCAAAATTTCCATCAAATGTTATTTTGACATTAAAGAGAGATTCTTTTGTCAGAGTTTGATTTGCACGATTCAGTAATATAATAATTGAACTGAAGTAAATGTATGGCATGTACATTGTATTTCAATAAGGAGCAAAAAATTTCAAGTGAACACCATTTCTGACCCCGAGCTATATATGCATGTACAGGCTAGTTTCTTTAATAACTCATTACACAGGACAAAATTTTGAGACTATGTTAGTCATTGTTTGTACAAGCCTTAGGTTAGTTTACAATGCTGTTGTCGTTCTGAAATTGAAATTGCTGACATTTTCAAAGGTTGTGCAGTAGTCTATACTCATGAGAGTTCATTATCAGTGTATATATTGAAGATAAATTGTCTAATTTTTTTACTTGTTCTTCAATCTGCGAAAAATAATCATGTTTGAATGTTATACCTGTACTTTGGGGAATTGTGAACAGATTACTACATTATAGAATAACAATGTAGTATGATCAGATTTGTGAAAACATATCACATTGTGACATTTAAAACATAATGATAGAACAGGAAATGACAGTTTGAAATGTAGATAGAATCAAAATGGATTCGATTACTCACAAGAAATGTCATCAATAGTGTATTGTGTTGACAGAAGTACTTCAATTTCAAATTAATAATTGTTGTAATGTGGTCTCTGAATATGGTCCATTCATGTACATTAGGGTTCATACACCCTTGAAGTTAAAAGTCCTGGAACTTCAAACTACTCCTGGAAAATGCTGGAAAATTGAACTTTAACGCATGGAAAATGGTATTTTAATATTGAGAACTTTGAGAATATACTTGTGACATGGATAAATTTACATCATGCATCCCTTGATAGTCCTGGAACTTCAAACTACTCCTGAAAATTTCTCGAAAATTTGAAATTCGTACTCATAGAAATTGATAGAAATAAACAAGGTAATGAACCATTAGTAGTATGTTACGAAGATACACTGTAGACTGTAGAATACATCGTGTCATTCCATCCTCACCGGCCTCCTCACGGCGTATCTTAAAGACTAGATACGCCACAGCACAAGTCTAATCTAAATTATACCGGGTATGTATAAACAATAGCAGTCAGAACACAGTTTGCTTCAACATTAACCTTTGACCTTTTTTATGGCAGCACTTATTAAGATATATTTCCTCAGAGAAACCATGGTTTACTTAGGCTCATTAGTGAGATATATCATTTCTTTCAATTTACCACAAGTTCAAGAATAATTGACAGGTGTGTTAAGCTAAAGAGTTTTCCTTCTTCATATAAAAGGAAATGTTCACCATCAGTAACTTTCTTTGAACAGGACTAGAAACAGAGGACGTGTTGTCCCATTGCCAGTGTTTGAGTATTAAAATAGGTTACAATTACAATTTATGACATTCTTTGTCACTCTTGAGTTGTTATGGTTGGATTCAAATTGTGAACCATTGTCAAGTTTATGTTGAGTTCTCTAAAAGGAAAATGCACCACCTGTCAAATGTTGTGTACAGAGCAACTGTTGTGTACTTCAACATAATGGACCGTCAATATTCCAAGATCAATTTCCTTTCAACTGTGTATGCTTTCTTTGAGAAATGGTTCTACAGCTGCTTGTAGACCAAAAGGACATACAGTACAACAAATATTTAATTGTAAGTGCTACCAGATCTCAATTTTAAAGCCCAAGAAATGCTATCCAAATTGTTGACCTGATTGTCATCCTTGGCACATGTAGCAAGGCAATTGCAAATACATACTGGTGAGGTACATATTAGCCAGTGCTTAGCCTGATGCAATCACTGTGGGCTGTGATAGTAAGTAAATTGCGTACCATACCATAAAACATGAAACTGTGTGCAAGTCTTTTCCACTGTCCTTCCGGGGAGGGTTATAACCAAATGAATAGGATTTAAAAAAATTTCAGTGTATATATAAAGTGTATTGATATTAAAATATTTTATAATAGTGCAATATTTTGATTTTGATTTGCTGTATACATGTAAACCATTCATTGGTGTATTCATAAAAAAACTTTCTGCTGTGTACACAGATATCAGGATTAAATTTTGTAGCCACTTTGCAAATTATTTCACGAATCTGTGTTACATTCACCTTTCTCTTTCAAAGATTTATGACAATTCAATAATGGGAATCGAGATATATTAAAAATCTGAAAGGAATGTATTTCATAAATATTGAAATTGTAAAATGTAATGCCTAGCCTGGAGGTATTTCAGCTGTAATAGCAAACCAGTGTGTATTTGCATGTACATGTTTTGTATGAAATACCCACACATGGAGAGAGTACATGTAGATATATATGTACATGTGCCTGTATACAGAGTTTGAAAACTCCTGTGTGACTGACGTAGCTCCAGTTTCGTATCTGGGGCTAGTACAGGGTTAACTACATGTAGGTAATAGCACTAAGCACCTGTTAGCAGCTTGAAGCCTGAAGGGTTAATGCCTGCACCAGTCCTATGTTAACACCAGGCTAACCCAATGCTAACCACTGGTCTGGCAGTATCAGCTCTCCAGCATCGGTTTAATAGCAGCTCCAAGGGTTAATGCCTGCACCAGGCACCAGACAAGCTCAGTGCTAACACAGGTTACACTAACACCACACCATCATGTTTTAACAACTGGAGGGCCGAGGTTAATGCCTTGTCCAGCTATATGTTAGCAAGGTGTTAACACTGGGCAAGCACATTGGAAAAGGGATTCTTGAGATGTACTATAATGCCTGTACTTGTCGATGGTGGCGTCGGCGTCGTTGTTGTTTGTTTGTCTGTCTGTCTGTTTGTTTGTTTGTTTGTTTGTTTGTTTGTTTGTTTATTTGTTTGCTTTTGTTTAGTAAAATGTCATGTGGATTTATCCAATAATAAATACAGTGTTATAATAGTGCAGTATACAAAGAAAGATCCACATCCAGCCCTCTGGCTTATAAGACACATAGTATACAAAATTGAAAATAAATAAATAGTTGTGATATGTTTAACATTGGACCTACACTCGGCTGGCAAATTGGCAAGACTTTAAACATGATTCCTGAGCAGCAGGCTGTATTCAGTTCATCTGTACAGTTCAGACTTTGTACAGTTCATCCTATGTATATATGTAAATTTTGACTAATGAAAGAATACCACAGGGAGACAGATGTTGTTGTTACTATCAAACAGTATTATTAATGACCACAGGGGGATGGTAAATGAAGTCATCACAACATCATCAGCCAGACTGACTGTCTTTAGTTGAAGCAAGGATTGCCATTAATCAGAGAGAGAGCGTGCTGTGTGTTTGAGGGTTACCAACTATATCATTCAGATACATATCATGATCAGCTCGGTTACTCAAGATGTCATGTAATGATATAAAATATTTCATATTTGAAAAACCATCTGTTTTTTTCATGTCAATACAACCACAATAATTTTTGGGTCATAAATTATTGCTTATAAACATACCGTATGGAGTAAATTGTTTAAATTATTTTACTGCCATCCTTCCCTCTGAAAGTTAACTTGCAGTGCCGAGAATAAAATTTCCAAGTACAGCCTAATAAAGTTATTTTAAATTATCCAAAAGTGAGCAGCTGAGTAGTAAAAAATCAGACTCTCATTGGTGAGCTTGGTCAGCTGACTGGCAAGATTTGTCAGGTGACTATTATAATGTTTTGTTTGATCTGTGGTGACCTCAGGTGCCCTAGCAACCATATGTATAGAATTCTAACATTTGTAATGTAATATAGCCTAAGCTAAAGAGACTGTCTAACACATATCACAGTTTATATAAGGTCCCTTGTTGCAACTCTGCAATGAAAATAAACCAGGCAGGGGTCCTCGTACAATGATTCATAGATTCTGTCACTCTGTGACCATTGGTGGGCTAATGCAGTGCCATTATGTAAATATGAACAGTAAGAGTCTAATTGACTATAAATAGAGACCCAGTTTATAAGTCTAATTGATGTAACAGTCAGGGGTCCTATAGTTCACTCCTGCCCATGTAACAGGCCTATGAGTCTACATGATTCTGCCACATGTAGTATTTCTGTTGTTCATTTCTTCCTTTCAAAATGTGACCAAATATATCTGGGAGTTTTGGAGATAGTGATCACATATCGTAATTGTTTTAACATGAAAGGGAAATGTATCAATAATATGTTTCTGGTTTAAAGTCAAAATAAATCATGATAAAAAAAATACATTTTCACTTTTAAACTTATTAATCTTAAATGATATATCCAATCAAAATGTCATCCTTTTAGGAAAATTATCATTCATCATTTTAGGAAAATGTAATGGATTTCTCAGTTTTGATGTTTTCAGACGAAAAAATGAATGATTGATTATACAGTGGTTAGCATTTTTGCTATTACTGAGTTCAAAAATTATTTTCTAATAGGGCATACATTGGACAATCTATGTTAAAGCCAGTATAGCTACACCACAGACGTTGGCGATAGATGTACAGCAGAAATATTGAAAGACTGTGTGTATCATACACTCCTGCTACAAGCTGACACTGTATGTGTACACACATGTCGCCATGGGAACCCATGCAAGCAGACTGAAATTCTTGCTGTCATCAATATTGTATGTGTCAAAATCTGAGCCTGCAATGTGATGACATTAACTAGCTTCTTTGTTCCAAGGACTTTGTATGCGCCTGTGTATTAGTTGGGGTCGGATGGTGTTGTTTATATTTATATTGAGTGGTCTGTGGGAAGCTTGTTTCTTATCAATCTAAATTGTTCTTGGGGAACATAAAATGTGTATGATATGCACAGTCTTTTGCCCATATTTTCACAAATTAAGTTTCCCACATTTTCACAAATTTAAATTTTTGCATATTTTTACAAATTTAAAGTTTCCCACATTTTCTCAAATATGAAATTTTCCACATTTTCAGAACCTTAGAATTTCCCACATTTCCTCATATTTAAAGTTTCACATACTTTCTCAATTTAAGTTCCCATATTTTCTCAAATTTAAAATTTCGCATATTTTCTCAAATTTAAAGTTTTCCATATTTTGACTATTCTCCTCACATCAGTGAATTGGTAGTCACATAAACCAAAAGTGATAGTTGCCAAGTCATCCTTAAAGTTTCTTTTACCACTGAAATTTAATGAAATGAAAAGAGAGACGTAAAATTTGTGATTCGTGATTTATACCACTGCAATTTCTGAGGTCAGGGTAGTTACAGAAAGTGTAATCTACTTTTTACTATTAAATTTCATCTTCTACATGTAAGTGCTTTTCCAGCAGTCTGCTTATGAAAATTTACAATTTTTTGTAGATTTTTTGCTTTTCATGATATAATTTTAGACCAAAATCATAACAATAAACCTTAGTTGCTAATTAACAGTAAAATATTGACTTTTAAGTGAATTTTTTTATAACAAATTCTCAAAAAATGCTCAAAAGGTTTTAAAATTATTAAATAATTGTTAGTGATGAATTGTCGGTAGAATTTGATGTATAAATTATTATTTTTTAAAAAAAATTCTTTTCTAAAAGAAAGCTCGTAAATATATGAACACATCTGGTAATGAATGTTTTGAGTGAATTTTTTTTCATGAATGTATGAATTGCAAGATTATATCACTTTGGTATAAAACTATTATTAGTAAAGGTTGGAGTCTGAATTCTCAGATAAAAAACGATTACTGTGTCATGTTTTTAGTAGTAGAAAGAATTAACTTTTAGGCTACTGCATGAGACAGCAGCCATGATCAGCTAGAGATTTACAGCCTCCGATTCAAGGGGTCATGACCCTTGTATTGTGCTATATTTCATAGTGCGCTTCTTAATATGGAAGCTGTGTCTATTTCTGGTAAAGTGTCAGATGTCAGGAATGAATGTAATTTTATCTGAGTGTGGTGTTGGTTTTATCATGTGGTGCATGTAAATCATTTTACCTGACATGTAATTTTTACTCGTATGTCCTTGACATGGATATCAGGACAAACTTTTTTTTTCATTTTTTCTCATTCTGGAATCTGTGTGATATTCTTTTTGCTAGTGTGTTGTTTAGAATCCATACTGTCCTGTTCTACAGTATAGCATAGCTATTTGTAGCCTGGAATCCATACTGTCCTGTTCTACAGTATAGTATGGCTATTTGTTGCATGGAATCCATACTGTCCTGTTCTACAGTATAGCATTATCGCTATTTGTAGCCTGGAATCCATACTGTCCTGTTCTACAGTATAGCATGGCTATTTGTAGCCTGGAATACATGCTGTCCTGTTCTACAGTATAGCGTGGCTATTTGTAGCCTGGAATCCATACTGTCCTGTTCTACAGTATAGCATGGAATCCATACTGTCCTGTTCTACAGTATAGCATGGCTATTTGTAGCCTGGAACCCATACTGTCCTGTTCTACAGTATAGCATGGCTATTTGTAGCCTGGAATCCATACTGTCCTGTTCTACAGTATATCATGGCTATTTGTAGCCTGGAATCCATACTGTCCTGTACAGTATAGCATGGCTACATTTGTAGAGTGGAATCCATACTGTCCTGTTCTAAAGTATAGTATGGCTATTTGTAGCCTGGAATCCATACTGTCCTGTTCTACAGTATAGCATGTATTTGTAGCCTGGAATCCACACAGTATAACATGGCTATTTGTAGCCTGAAATCTAGTGTCCTGTTCAACACAATACTATAGCATGTCTATGAGTAGGCTAGAATCCATGCTGCCATAGTTTTCAGTATCGCAGGTAGTTAGCATGACTGTATTCAATTGGTATGCTCTGCACATCCCTCTACATGAATATTTAAAAGCTCAAATGTATGCATGAAATCTTGTCATGGTTCAAGTTAACCAAGTATTTTTCTTGTGTTTTACATTATGACCCCTTGGGATGCTGTTAACTAAACCATTAATTACCCTGTCGGACATGTCAGTTAGACAGTAGCCTAGTTCCATATTTGTCAGCCACTTCTATGTCATAAAAATGTTCACAAAATTTTTGTTATTTTGGAAAATTTAGTTAAATAGTTATTCAATTTTAGAGAGGAATGAAAGAAATCATATTTATTATTTAATTTATGTAAGAATTTTGGTGTGAATTGATCACAGTCAACAAATTTGTCAACTTTCTTGTCACCAAAAAAGTAAACAAATTCTTGTCTTTTGAAAATTTTTGGTCAATTATTATTCAGTTGTAGAAGGGAATTGAGGAGATTGTGTTCATTAATTAATAAATGTAAGAATTTTGGCATAAAGTGATCACAACCAACCAAAATTTCTCTCAATTTTGTGTTCAAAAAAATTATTTGAATATTAATGAGCAGTTATTCAAATGATTATGATATACAGCCCTGGCCTATAAATCTGACCAACCTTTCACAGGATTAATAATTGACAAATCTCCTCTTCAAGATTTGAATTACAGTTGGTATTAAAATGAAACAAAGTGTAAACGATGATTAAAGTTTGAAAACCACTCTACTGTTTACACAAATTGCAAGTTACCGGGTATTATTAATAATTGATTCAGTGAAAAAACAACTAAGGAAACAAACCACATTTTGATATTGCAATGTGTAAATATATGACAATTAAACCTGCACTAGCTGCAAGTGGTGTATCATTATGATCAGACAACTAACAATTATAATATATATTCACTGAGAATTGTTAAAAAATACCAATAATTAAACATTGTAGGTTGATTTTATCCGTAAGTAGTACAGTAACAGGTTGAAATCATGATCAGCATTGGGGTGCTGATTTTAGGGTATGGATACAAAAATTAATTTGAGTGGATGTATTGCACCATACTATATGTACAGCTACACACATATATTCACTCACAGGTGATTCAATACTGTTCACAGTGTGTATGATATAAAGATTAAGTTATTGCACGTAACGAAAACAGTTTCAAAAAAATGTTCCAGTTGCTAGCTACTGCCACTAGATAACAAACTCAAGGAAAGGTAATGACATGTATTGATTCAATTCATATACTCCAAGACACTTTTCTTAAACATACCTGAATAATATTGTGTGTAATAATCTTTATAGTTATATTGCCTGAATTTACTACATTTTTGTACTTCACTATTTTATTTGTGGCTATTTGAAGTCTGGAATCCCGGCTTAAAACATGACATTGTTTCAATAACCTGGCTTTTTTATGCATGCTCAAACCTCTCGAACAACCTTTGTCACAAGATCTTGAAAGAATTGATAAATTTAGGAGTGATATTTTTAGCGAAATCATAAAATTGTACGACCTAGAGATACAACTGAAAGTAACAAGTGTTTTTGTAAGAGGCGTGCTAAATTAAACTCGTACAGTTTATTACCATACTATAATATTGAGATCACCGAGTACACCCTATTTGGCTTTTTGCAGTGGTTGCGCAATAAAATTTACAATTGCATTTTCCACTCTCTGTACAATGCAGGACTTACTGAATGTGTAGGGAATTTAATCTGATCTTCGACCACTTGTCGTTAATGTACGTAAAATGTTAATGGTATAGAAAGTTTGTCAAATATACACAAAATATTAACGTCTTTATGTACCAGATGTGCAAAGTCTGACAGATAATGGGGTATTGGATTTCTTATTACATCATTACAAATAAACACATCTGTGGTTGTTGTCACAGTATATCAATTAATCTTTGGACTGACATGCATATTAAAAAAATATGTCCAAAAATTATCCAACAAACTTAGAAGCAAATCCATGTTGGCATATATATATATATAGTGTGATATAGGGGGATAGATGTGTGCGGAGATGTCTGGAAACTTGGAAAATGTGTCCCTTAAAGTAACCATCAAAGTTGATAAAGACAGACTCTGACTCTGCCCTTTATTGAAACATAATCACCAGAGACTATAAAGTTACAGACTGTGTCCCTTTAAACAAAAATAACCACCAAAGACCATAAAGTTACAGACTGTATCCCTTTAAATGCAAGTAACCACCAAAGACCATAAAGTTACAGACTGTGTCCCTTTAAATGCAAGTAACCACCAAAGACCATAAATTTACAGACTGTGTCCCTTTAAACAAAAATAACCACCAAAGACCATAAAGTTACAGACTGTATCCCTTTAAACAAAAGTAACCACCAAAGATCATAAAGTTACAGACTGTGCACCTTTAATAAACAAAAAAACATAAAGTTACAGACTGCGCCCCTAAAAACAAAACTAAAAACATAGAGGCACAGATTACCCCTTTAAGACAACAGTAAAAAATTCCATAAAGTTACTGCCTAAACCCTTTAATCATAACCTTAAACAATACCTCAGTTTTGTACATTGATACAATGTCATTATATATTAGAAATAGATTATTAAAAATAAAATAGACGCTAAGATTGAGTAGACATGTGAGATCAAAACTGAGATGAAATTGGAGAAGAGATTCCTATGAGAACCAATTAGTATAATGTGAAGATTTAGAGAGACAAACTCAGGTGTTTTATTTATTGTTTTAATCATTCTAACTTAAGACATAGCATGGCATTATTCTCTCTATTTATTGAAATTGACAAGGTTTATATCCATATGTACATCATTTTATTTTACGTCCCCAATAGCTGTAGTTTTTGCTATTTTTTAAAAACAGGATGTCAAATCATATCTGACGTTTTGTTCATATAGTGATTTGTACACCCAAATAGTACTTTTGCTACTTTTGTGTTCTTTTTTACTAATTCTACAATCATTCTCAGACTGGTTTGCTGAATCAAATATATTATTATACAGGTTATTTAATACTATTAAGGTGTATAGTATTACAAGTCAAGTAAATCATTTTACTTAACAAAATAGTTTTAAAAAGCATGTTCCTGTTGCAGCCTTAAGATTTGGAAGGTGTAAATAAAAAATAAAAATAAATGAAAAAAAGTGTAAATTTTGATGAGTTTGATAATTTATCATCTCCTCATTACAAGACCTGTCTGTTATTCAACATCTCTGCTTTATGTCATTCTATTCATAAGAGGATTGATTCAGTGTTGAATGAATATTAATTATCTGACACATCACACCGGACATCCAGTTTCAATGTCTGGAATATGACCTGTCACTTGCCACATCATGATATAAAAACAAAAGTCAGTGTAGGTATTGAACTTAGAGGGCGCAGTACACATTATAAGCCTGTCTTCAATACTCAACACTGTATGTTCAGCCTTGCACATTTTTGGAAATCTTTCTCAAATATATTGCTTTTGTAGTCAGTTGTTACAGGAGTTATATTATTGCATTATTTTAGTTGCTATAGAAACATAGTTTTTGAATATTCAGAGCCCATAATTCTGTCTCATAAGTTATGACTTCTTTATGTCTTTAAATGACAAATTTTGTTAATAGTTATACTTCATGTAATGATGTTTATT
Organism: Glandiceps talaboti; assembly: GCF_964340395.1. Lineage (NCBI taxonomy): Eukaryota > Metazoa > Hemichordata > Enteropneusta > Spengelidae > Glandiceps > Glandiceps talaboti. The sequence goes on along the minus strand of NC_135568.1, from coordinate 11,292,781 downwards.
TAAGGTCAAAGGTCATTTACTCTTAAGGTCAAAGGTCAAATGATAAAACAACCACATGAACATTAAATTGAAATTCAGAGTTTCTAGTTATATCTACAAATTTAACCATGTGATTTTCATGTCAAACAAATATGAACAGATTATGTACTACTTGCCATTATGGGAAATGTAAAGAAACAGATTTTGAGATTTTCTATCTTTTGCACTTTTTTAAAACTAAATATCGGTATTATCACAAAAGTATTGTTTCTTTTCACATTTTCATAGAAATACATGCAAGCATGACTATAAAATCTTAAAATATTGCCATCAATCATAGGTTATTCATATTGTAAAATTGCTTATTTTCTCACAGGTGAAATTTCTGGGGCACAACATGAGCATAAAAATTTAGTCACAGCCAACTACATGGATTTCACATTTTCCTTTTTTTTTATAGCTGAAAAATTGGTAAATGTCAAGACATGTTTTTTAACAGAGATTTCTGTTTGATTATATTCTAAGTATCTGATAGAAATGAAGAGAAAGCAGAGCGACCAAAATTGCCCCGATTGAAAAAGTTGAAAAAAAATTCAACACTGCCCTCTATTGGCCATGCCATGTAAACTTTTGTTTTTCTACTTGTGCCATGACTATCATGATCAGGTGACTGACTTGTACTTTTTGTGGCAATTACTTTAAGTTCATATAGACTAATTGCTTCCTTCCATGCCAATAAGTTGTTGTATCCCCCTGTGGGTAGTGATAAATTAGAACATTACTTTAACAAATTGATGAACAAACTGATACCAGGTTACCTTGGAGGCATTTAGTGTATATATGACAGTAAGAGTGCTCTTGGAAAAGGCTTCTGTCAATTTGGGATTTCAAAAGGCCTGAAATGGTAGCCTTTTAATACCTTCTTTCCTGCTTCACTAGTATTATTTTAGCTTTTTGTGATGAAAATGATTCCTGTGACAAAGTTTTGGTTCGTTTTGATGTCTGACAGATTAAAGGTTAATCTTTTTATGTGTTTAGTCATGATCATAATTTGAACTATGACCCCAGTTTTCAACTCTGACCTCACATTTATGTCAGTCACATGTCCTAGGTAATCTTGGATGAACATGTACTATTTTTTTATGTAACTAGTAAAAGTACTGTACATTACCCTGGAACACAAAAAAACTCTAAATACAAAAAACACAGACTAGCTGTCATCGATGTACATGAACTAATTGGAATACATTTTACTTTGAGTTGGTTTCTGATTGCCTAGCCTATCTGTATAGGTTGAAATTCTGTTAACTCTGTAGCAGAATTCGCGGATAAACAATCTTCATGGATAAAAATCTATTTTGAGTGTTGGCATGGGTTGGTATGTTGTTGTGTCTGGAATGCAGGGAGATTTTGAAATTACTCGTCCCAAAAAATGCTGACCATGAACTTTGAAAGTCAGTGTTTTATGAATGAGCCACTGGGAGGACAAATTTATAGGAGAAATTTTCACTTGTTGACAGGTTTTGATATGATTTATGATAGGATAATTTATGATGGACAAAATGTCACAGCTTTAATTTTTCTATCTTTTTATTGTCTGCTTAGAATAGATGTGATGAATTGAAAGGACAAAAGTCAACACAAAACTATCAATTACATTTTGAAGAGGTTAATCTCCAGAATTCACAGGGAATATTGTTGTTTTGAACGGATCAACAAAACAGGTGTGAGTTGAAATGCTGAATGAAGAGCTTGCAACGTTTCTGATCAGAATCCCACTAAAAATGTTTAAGTCAAATTGCCAAATAAAGAGCTTGCAAACATTTTTAATGTGAATCTGTGAAAAACAGGTGTGAGTTGAATTGCCAAATGGAGAGAGCTTGCAACATTTCAAATCTAAACCATCTGAAGGTAGAATTGGAGCAAAAAGCCAAATTTGGTTTTCACAGTTTTTGAGAAATAAATAGCGTTTCTTCACAAGTGTGTTTTAGGATATGTTGTCAATGCTAGCTACTAATCCTCTACCAGGGTGGATCTGTCCGTTGATTCACTTAGGTTTCGTCTTTACAAATTGAAAACTATCAGTGAAAATAGATGTCAATAAAACCAAGTGTTGCCTAAGGCTGCGACTAAGTGACAGGATAAGATAGAAAGAGTACATTGAGGTTTTGTTTTCTCACTGTGTTGAAGGAGAAAGAAATCAGCCATGTCCTGGACTGCTTACGACAAGCAATTTCCCGCCAAAATAATTTGATTAAAATTCCAACAGTCATTTTCTCCCCAAATCATTCAAGAAAGTTTCTGATTTTAAGTAACTTTCTGAAGGGTTAAAACTTTATTTTTTGGCCATAATCCTAGAAATATTCTAGTACAAGCTGACGTAAAAAATTTCATCCAGGCATGAAAAACTTTATTGGAGACAGGAATCAAAGACGTACATGTACTAAAATTTTCTTACTTTCCTGCAAAAATTTCTTGTTTTTGAGTAACTTTTGACACTGTTCAAGTTTGTTTTAGTCTGGAAATGTAAAAATTATATTTATCTGTGAAATGATGACAGAATTGTTTTTCTTTCCCGCCAAAATATTTGACAAAATTTCTTGTGTTGCTGTAATTTTTAGGATATTTCAAGTTTATTTTAGACTTTAATCATAGAAATCATTCATAACAGTAAATTAATTTCAAAATTTTACTAAATCAGTGATCACAAATTGATTAATTTTCATAAAAAATTGTCTTCATAATTTACCAAATGGCAGGTTGTCCAAATTTTTGTGATGAGTACAAATGACAGTGTAGTCTTGAAATTCGTTAATTTTGATACAAAGTGAATTTTATCAATTTCCTTCAGTGACTAAAATGTAATGTTTTGTAATCATGAAATAATTTTGAGTATTTTTTCTCAAAATAATACCATGCTACAAAATAGAACTGACTATTCAAGGCTTTGAAAAACTAGAACAAGTGAATCTCAGGTGGAACTTAATTTGAGTCAAGTTATGTATTTGGTGTCGTATCATTTATCGTATCATACAAGGATATTATTTTAACGACTCTAATTAAGATAAGAATTGAAATTATCTTTTTTAATGATGATAATATTTATCATCAAAATTGTTACTTCATGCACCAAATTAATCATCATTTAGTGATTGCATCAAATGTAGATTAGAATACATTAAAGAATCAACTCTAAATTTTTAAGAAATATATTTCAAATTTTGATACCAGAGTTGGTTAAATTCTAAATCAAATTGATTTGAATTTAAATTTGTCGTCATTTGCTTCAATTTTTCACATTTTTGCTGTAGACAGGTTTTGTGTTGACCTATGAATATTATGCAAAATTTTGTCTTTCATTTCGTCGTCTTCCATATGTTGGAAGTAAACGGACACAAACAGCCTGAATTTCAGGTGTTCTACTACAGAGGGTTTTTTGGTGCTAATTCAAAGATTCGAGGTATAACAGTTCTAAAGAATGGCAGAACACACACTATGCAAAATTTTGTTAGATGAAAAAGTATTTCTTTTACCAATATCAGTGTATCGCGTCCATTATCTGTCTGAAGTGACGTTTGTCTCAAGAGCTACTTGAATACGATATCTGTACAAGTTTGACTTTTAAAAAAAGTTAGTTTAATAGCATGATAAGTGACCGTAGGGCTGTAGAAAACTGTTGTGTACGTCAATTGGCAGACATTTCACAGCCATACCGTAGCCACTTTTAGTCCCACTCAACTCAGACACTGTGCAAACGATTATAGATACATTTAGTATGATTAGTCGAATACTAGAAATTTCACCAACAGATTTCTTAAAACGTAATTTGATTCGACAAATTTTGGTGTAGGTGGAAAATTGATTTTTTTTTTTAAAATTTATCAAAGATATCTGAAAAGTAGTTTGATTCAGTGAATGGTTATGTAGGTGGTAATATTAAGACAAAAAAAGTCATCACAAAGATCTAAAAAAAACAACATAATTTGTTTTAGAAAATGTTGGTGTAGGCAGTAATATCAGTATAAAAAGTCATCAAAAAGATCTGAAAAATATCATTAATTCAGTAAATGATGGTATAGGCAGTAAACTTAAAACGAAAAAGTCTTCAAAAAGATCTGAAAAATGATTTGTTTCAGCAAATGCTAGTGTTTGCAGTAAAATTAGTATAAAAAATCATCAAAAAAATGTGCTAAAATGTCATTTGATTCACCAAAGTTTGGTGTTAGTAAATGCAGTGAGTACTTGTCTGGTGTGAATATGACCAACAAAATATGATAGCAAACAAAAGTTCTGTCCCAGTTTTGATCATTTGCAGACAGTGATTAAAATCTCAAATCAGATAAGACTATTCTCTAATCAAAATATGGTTGTAAAAAAGCAGCTAAAAACATCTCAGAAAACTGAACATCATGATTACAACTTAGAGACATAAAATCCGGTAATAACTGAAATTGAATTTTTTTAATTAATTTCCAAAAACCAATGTGATTATTAGATTTTGAAAAAATTATCTCAGAAAATACGTCAGCACGTTAATCAACAGTAATAGCTGGGTTTTTTTTGGTGAAAATCAGATATTATTTACAAGGTTTTATATATCATTTGAGATTGATGGATTATAGTGTGATAGAAAGTAGAGTGAAATGTCGTGTTGGTTATTAGTATTTCTAACTAAAGATCAGTGTAAACAATCTTTAGGTCTTTATTTTGAGATGAAAAATAAGTCAGTAATGCATTTTATTTCATACATCAGATGAATCGCTTTTAGTGAGGAATACGACATACGAAAATAAGAACAAGAAAGTAAAAGGTCATACATCACACAAATCATTTTCAACAAAAGAACGATAAAGGTACACTTTCAGATTTTATACAATAATGGAGAGATTTTAATTCATCATGCAACAGAAATCACAGTTTATTGAGGAATACGACAAATATACTATTTCAGAAATATAAAACTATACAGGATACATCACACAGAAATCATTTTTAGTAAAGAACAACATGTACAATTGTATAATTTCAGAAATAAGAACTAGCAAGGAGAAATCTTCATGCAACAGAAATTTATTGAGAATGTGACAAATATACTATTTCAGAAAATAAAAGGAGAAATAAGAGGTCTTAAAACATCACATTGAAATCATGTTTTCGTGAAGAATATGACAAATTTATTTAAGAAAAATGAAAACTGAGTGGTGCGATCTGTCATCCTTAATGGATTTTGTTTCTAGTTTTCAAAAAATATGTAATTACTCTCTAGAAATAGGACGTCTGACATCAAATTGAGGAATTGAAGTTTATCACTAGTGTTAGTCTAGAAGCCATCCATAGGCTTGAAATCTGAAGATCTCCTTCCCCACATCTAGGGGAATGTCTTTATCTATTGAAAATCTAGCTACACCACATACTGATATAACTACTGAAATATATAATGAATACATATATGATGTTCTCTGTCATATAACAAGGCTGTCATATCATCTGACTAATCAATCCATCTTTTATATGATTATCACCTGACTTTGTTAGCATAATTTGAAACATTACATTCTCTTAATTACATGTCCTTGGTGTCAGATCTTGTACACTAATTTATTCATAACATGCGTTACCATGGGAGCATACATTTGATTGTATCTCCATATTGATCTTATCGTAATAATTTTGAGGCTTAAACATTCGTAAGATTATTTCCAAGTTGAGGCTCAGAGGAATAAGTTGATAAGTCTCAGTGCTCAAGGAATTAAGTAAAATAAACTTTGACATAATATTTCTTCTTTTTTGATGAGACCTACAAAAAATTGCTTCCAGTTACCTGACCCCACCTAGTTTTCACTGCCGACCCAAAACATTTTTTTTTACATATTAAAAAAAAATAATAAAATCGCGGAAATTGTGAAGTCTTGCCAGAAATAGTGGATACAGAAACTGACATTAACTTAAAAAGACAATATAAAACTGTTCTTCCAATCTGTAATGGCTGTACATCTTATGAGAAGAAACCAATAAGACAGAGACCATATGGAAACAATGGAAAACATAACTACCTGAACTAGACACTCACATATGAATTTTTTTTTTAATAAAATAAAAAATCTACCTACCCCACCTATTCTAAAATTGAATGTAATCAGAACCACACAATTTTTTAGGTCTGAGATTTACTTGTTTGTGCTTGCTCAGCAAAATATATTGCAATTACAGTTAGTTATAATCTTGTGTTTAAATTAGTATCATAAATACTTTTTACTGTCTCAAATATACTCATGAAATTGTTGTTATGAAATGTTTGGACAGCTGTAGTGGACTTCTTTGAACCTGCAGTTTTTAAATGTATTCAAAAAATTTGTAAAAAATCAAAATTATAAAAGTGTTTGTTTACTCCTCACAATTTTTTCGCTAAAAGTCTTAAGGTTTATAGAGTTTAACCTTTGAAGAACTTTTAATACAGCAATTTTGAAATTGCATAAAAAAAATGTTTTGAAATGTTAGCTAGAAAACTATAGCATCCAAATACAATGAATGTGTACCAAATTACAGAAATGTTGTGCCATGAGAAATTTTAGGATCCTCTGACTTTTCCCCCCTTGGAAATTTTTGTTTTTCAAATGTATTGATTTTAGTCAAAAAAAGGTTAATTTCCAAATCTCATTATACAGGTAACAGTTTTGAATATATTGTATGCATTGGAAATTTTTGTCGGGTTCTCTGACTTTTATCCCCCTTAGATTTTTTTACTTACAAATGCATTGAAAGTCCAAAGAATATGTCTCCAAATGTATTTGTACAGGTAACAGTTTTGAACAGATTATGTGCAAGGTGAATTTTTTAGGATTGTCTGACTTTTTCCCCATTTCCCCTCAATTTTCAAATTTGTTTTTTATTAAATGTATTGATTTTTAGTCAGAAAGTTGACCCCAATATTTGTACAGGTAGCAGTATACTGCATGGATAGCTGTTTTGTGTTCACTGACTTGTCCGACCTCGCCATGATCAATTTTCATAAATTCGACTGTGTCTTTCTAATTTCCTACCTGCTCTACCCGTAATTTGATATTTAGCTTTTAATGAATTGATAGCGAGGACGAGATGACGTCATTCGCACAAAAAGTTCCTGGATTCTCTTTGTTATGAGGTCAAGCCATTGTGAAATTATCCAATCGCCATTGTATGCATCTCAACCAATAGTTGCTAAATTTAGAATGCAAAATAAATCTGCCTTCAATTTGTAAAGCTTTATTGAGGTTTTCTTATCAATACCTGTACTGTTTACATAATGTCTAAATACATTCCTGAATTCACAAATGTATGTCAGTTAACATTAAATTTGTATAAAGCGACTCTAATTAGACAATCAAGCCTTGCTTAGAAAGCCGCCTTGCCCTTATTGTCTGGTTCTTGGTGGTTGGTTGCTCTTGCATCTCAAATTGAAATTTCGTTCAATTGTTCCGACTAAAAATATTTTAAATTCTCTTAATCTAAAATATAATTTTTCCACCCAGGCGTGTCGCAAAACTAATAATTATTTTATTCAGGACTTCTTTGAAGTAAATCTGGTTTAGTTTGATAAGTTTAAAGTTGTGATTTGTAAACAAAGTGATTTCAAATTCGTCAGTGTTTGCAGTCTGTCAGTGTTTGGGACCCACTTGTTTGACCTGACCTCTCATTAGGGTCAATTGGGGTGTGTCCTATTGTGATTATCCTGACCGTCTGGTCACTTCACTATTATGTTTTTGTTGTAAATAGTGTCCTGGGGTAAGTACAACAGCCTCCCTAAGTTGAGAAGCATATATAAAAGACTGCCCAAGTTATCAAAATATTTGGGTTTCCCTAAAATTGTGATCAAGTACGTATTGAACTGTTGTTATGCAATAAATGTCGTAATTTTTATTTTTTTTCTGCAAAATAATCTGTTCATTCAGCCCACCCGCCTTCCGAAATTGGACATTGCAGAAATGCTAAACTTTGTATTATAGGCAAAAAACTGCAAAAATTGTTTACATTACATACACCAGTGGGGGTCATTGAAGAACATGAAAGTTTTCAATATATTTTGTGAGGAGACAAAATGAAAGGACAATAGACATTATGAAACAAGTATAGATTTTGCTGGCTGTATAACTTTCTGTTTGCCTTGCCAGACGTGTACACAGTTAAACTGACAGACATACACATAGCGATGTCTGGTCTGTTGATACCTACCAGTAATTATATGTTTGCCACCCAAAGTAATTTTTACTACTTATACAAAATTAGTGTGAGCGTCATACACCTCAATTTGCCATAAAGGGACGAGGTAGTTTTAGTATGGTAATAAAATTGTTGAATATGTCATGTGTCCTTGTACAAACAATTGGAAGCCAGTAGACCTTAAACAGCACGTATATCCTCTGGCTTGACAAAAATATTACTAAACATTGCTACATTTTATCATTTTGCTCATCAAAAACTTTACTAATATTGCTACATTTTATCATCTGAACCTACAATTTTTTTTACCAACATTGCTACATTGTATTGTCTCTACAAAAATTGTACTAAAATTGCTACATTTTATCATCCAACTCTACAATAATGTTACTAACATTGCTACATTTTATCGTCCGACTACAAAAACCTAATAACATTGCTACTTTTTATCCTTTACCCCTAAAACTTTACCATCATTGCTACATTTTTGGTAAAATGTTAAAAAGTAAAGGTTTAAGAAAAACTCAACTATGTTTGACGTATTTTTAGTCAAAGAAGATTATGAAATGTTAGAAATTGCTTTTCTGATGTGTGCTGCAAAAAAATTTTCTAGAGATATTTCAAATTTGTGGAAAACCCACTATGCTATAAAGGCGGGAAAACCACAGTGTTATGTTACGATCCAGAATGTAAAAAATTACTTTTCTAGCATGTCTCGTAAAAAATGCGTGTAATTATTGATAAAAAAATATTTTTTGATTCACAATATATTTTCATGGATGGTAATTTCGTTGCCATTAATATTTACTTCGTTTTGTTTGGGTTTTGCAGTTATGGTAATAAACATTGGAAAGATAAAACCAACATGCTCAGTTGTGTTTGTAATGTTAAATATCTCTGTTTGAAAATTGACCATTTGAGAAACGGTTGGTAGACTTTGCCTACTCTATGACCATAACGAAAACACCATTTATGAAAACCTTGATATTTAAGCTGTCTTTATGCTAACATATTAATGCATGCTGATAGTATCTGGTATGTGATATCTGTTGATGATAATGGTACATCTAAAAATCTAATGGACTCGTTGTCACTCTAAGATTGATTATTGTATCATTTATATTGTACAACTTAGAGTGCATTTACTGTACTTTTGGTCTTCGTGGCCATGTTTTTGAAAAATGACTTCGTTCTAAAGTCACTTATTTCGCTGGAAAGCAAGAAACACAAAAATAAGTAGTGACTAAAATATGTTCTTGTACATGAACACAATGTACCAGGCTGGTAATTATTAAAAAAAAAATAGTGATGCCTTCTTGTACATGAATGCAATAGACACGCCTGGTAATTAGTAAAAAAATTAGTCTTTGAAAACTAGTTGAAGACTGAAAAATTACAAAATTTTGTAGTGCCGAAAATATCCAAGGTTTGGTTTGTTTGATTTACATTTCACCACTTTGTTCTCTTTCAAAGAGGAAATCAGTAATTACCTGCTTAATTATACATATTGATTTAATTTTAATATTAAAGTAGATAAACATTGCTTTGTTAATTAGTTAGATTAATCAAAACTAATGCTGTATGATTCAATGTTAAATACCTTTCATATAATTAGTACCCAAAGTACCGCTATAAAACTGTCAGTGTCGTATTATTATTTTTTGATCAGGCAACCAACACTATATTCATTGAAAGTTTCCAAGATCGAAATGAAAATATTAAAAAATATTTATTTTTCATATTTACTGGTGTCATATTTCATTAATCATAAAGAAACGCAAAATAATAATACTCCTAAAACAATCATATCAAGAAGGATGTTTGCTGCGAGTTTGGTTGCAATATCTTTATTCTGACATTTTTTATGATTTTTTTTACACAACAAAGAAATGGGAGAAAAATAGCCTTTACTGCTACCAGAACAATAAGTAGACATACATGTTAATTATAGAGATCAATTTTATACATGAGTAGTATGTTAACAGGCTGAAATTATGACCGTGTTGGGGGGAGGGGGGGGGGGGGGGCACTGATTTGAGGGCATGGACCAAAAAATAAATTCAATTGGATTTAATGTAGCACATAATATGTGTGCAGGTATACAAGTACATGTACCCTCAGGTGATTCATCACTGTTCAGGGTGTATGGTATTATGATAAAGTCACAATAAATATATTTAAAAACTATTAAAAATAGTTTCAAGAAATATTCCAGTTGTAGCTATCGTGTAGTAGTACCGTTTTAAATAAAGAGGGAAAATTTGGGTCAAATTGACACAGAGTCATCAAAATGGTGAGGGAACGCCAGTAGATTTCACTTAGGTACTGCATCAACCTTCAAAAACGCTGGTAGGGAACCCTGGTAAAATGACTCCAGGTAGACTTATTCCTACACTTACCTACCCCATCTCCCAAAAAACATCAGTAGAGAACCCTGGCAAAATGACTGGGGAACTCAGATAGATTTTACCTATTTACCACTCTTAACAAAAACACTGATAAGGAACCATTTTAAAATGACTAGGAAACTCAGGTAGATTTTACCTACCTAGTCATTTTACCTACTTACTACTCTTAAAAGGACAGCATTGGTAGGGAACACAACTAGAAGGCATATAGAGTACAAATAAATTTTAACTACTAATTATCACCTTCAACAAAAGAAAACCAGTAGTAAACCCTGGGGCACACAGGTAAAAATTTACTTACTCATTGGTGCTAACAAAAACATGGTATGTAACAAGAAGAACTACAGGCAGACAAAACCATGATCAGGGATTGAAATTGTCATCTTATCATGAACTTTGTATCTATCTATCTATCTTGTGAATTTATCATCCGTATCGGCCACAACTAAGTCTCCTAATAATCCTGTAAGTATAAGTTCTTATAGCGAGAATTATAATCATGAAATATCGCGATCCAAAGTCTCCCAAATCGATGTCTATGACTAAAACCAGACTTGTAATTTGTCAATACATAAATATGGAGATATGGAAATTTTTTTCAATAACAACATATGTGCTGGCAGTCTGGTTCTGTAATAAAGCACCTGTCACAACCGCACTATGTCCAAATTTGGAAAATTTACATAATTTATGGTAATGAATGCAAATTTGAGTTCTGTGGTCTCTGAGTGCATGTAATACCAGTGAATGCTTTACTTAGTGGAGTGTGTGTATCTATGGAGGGAAGTGAGTTATATTAGATCTGCAGGAGCTAGAGGAGGTCTGCAGTATTTTGTTATACACGTGCGCTGTCGGTGAATATTTTCTGTTTTTTGTGTATCAATGTTCAGTGAGTCTGAATTCCAGCCAGTTGAATAGAAAGTGGGTTACTTGCCAGCAGGTTTTTTTATTTACGTTTTTTATTCAATTATCAATGGACTCCAAAACACAACAGGATATGGATGTCGCCTCTAATGACGAGGTATGTACCTTACTTACAGATTTGCATTTTATAGATACTAATGATTATGATAGTATATAGGTACTTGATTGCATGGGAGAACAACACATTTTATAGTTCATTAGCTGTATTAGTCCGTCACAGATTCTCCAAATATTTGTACGTGTTTCAATAAAGTGAATCCAGTGAGTAAGTTTACATTGCAATTACTTAGGGTGTTTATGAAGCTGATTTAGTATCATGAAGTGTTAGTGAACTTGAGCCAGTATAGAACGAGTATTATCCGTGTAGTGTCTGTGACAACTCCACGGCAATCCCGTTATGACACTTGTCACTTTAGGAGGTCACCACAGCTCTCAATCATTTAGAACGCGTAATTTTAGTGTCGGTAAACAGGGGGGCAAAAACTGTGAGTTTGTAGTATGGGTATTTTCACTTGTCAAGTGTTTGAGATGTTCTTGGTTCACTGCTTTGAATGAGTGAGTGAAGCCGGTTTACTTTTTATAAAGAGATTAGGAATTTCAAAAGATCTTGATTTCACACAATGCAGTGTATTCAATTATCTCTGTATGGCTCTTTCAAATTGTCCTCTTGTAGTTCGTCTGCTTCGTGTCATTTTACAAATGTTTTGCTGTTTACACTAGGAGGGGAACTTTTTTGCTGTAAAGGTGAAATCCCAGAGGAAATGTTTCTCCAGTGTTTACTGTTCACGTCTGGTGTAAAACTCTTTGTTATATATACGCATGATAAAAAAGTATTACCTACATCACTACAAGACTATACAGGAGAAACATTCATTCATAACTTTCATTTACCACTAGTCCTTGTTTAATGTTCACGACAACTTCTAAAAATATTTTTAGCCAAAATTTTGTCCAATTTTTAGAACATTTTTGTAACAGATAGGATGAATGTTTTGATCATTTCTACACAGTGTGTATTCAGTTTTACAATACAAATGTCATTTTTGAGACCCAGTACTTAGAATATATATAGACTGTTTTGCATGAAAACCCCAGTCACATCATAACTTTTTCTATTTATCATGTAATAACACCAATTAGATTTTAAACCCTGGCAAACTAAGTATCCAGCAGTTATAGCCAAGCGACCTCACAATTAACAACATAGTAAATACTACTGGGTGTACATACATGTACTCATCAACTTTCTTTACATAATGTGAACAATTATGATTTTATTGAGCAATTTATGTTTGCTGTGTAAGTTTTTGACATTGAACTTGATACCTCGACATAACACTACAAGTCAATGACATCGTCACTAAATAAAATAATCATAACAAAACTGAACTGACCGTGGCAACCACAAGGTTGTCACTCATGAAAATGACAAAATTGACTGTGGTAACCATGGAAACCGTTTTCACCATGGAATTTTTGTTGTTGAAAAGTTGTATTGGATCACATTTCAGTATTTTCAATATTTGCATTTTCAATTTTTTTTCAAACTTTACTTTGTCTGGTATTGATTTTGATGGTTAAAGTACCAGGAGTTTTTTAATGAATAAATTTAGTACGGATTTTGAAGGTTGAAATTATCCGTAAATTTATCAAGATTTTTGTTGGATTGGAAAAAAATTATGCAGTCTGGATTTGATATGTGTCTTTGGTCTCTGGATTCATAGTATCAAATTAAAATTGTAAACTCACAGAGTCAAAAATATTTTTATTTTTTTTACGTGAATCCCAAATATTCAGTGATGTCTCGTCAGCATTTTCAGGGATGCACTACAATGTTTCTCCTAAGATATGTGAAAACTGATTGTAGTACCCCATGTAGAAAAATGTTTGGATGCATTTCCAAACTTATTTTTGACTCTGTGAGTAGAACTTTTTATTTGTTATTATGGATTTGATGGCTGAATACTAGTGGTAAACAATAGCAGGATAATTTAGTTATGAAATTACATGTATTAATAAGATAGATGATTTGTGTATGTCACAGCAGTTAGTTATTTTGGCATGATCTCTTGTCGTACTTACTGTACTGACTTCTAGGCATAAATTAATGTGTTTTGGAACATGGTGTGCTTTCTAACATCTGTTTTTTCTAAATGTTTTCAATGTGTGTCACTCTTTTTAGAAAGGACTAAATGAATAGTTCATTAACTACACTTTTACGTGGAGCAGTTTGACTTTATAGCGTTTAAATTTGAACGAATTGTTCATCTTACACGACATTTCATCTAAGTAGACTAAATATACTAGTAATTGTGGACGTACAATGCATCTGTCAAATGCAGCATGTAGAACAGGACGATTAAGGTTCATAAAAGTAAAAATAACTACAATTGAACAAAACTATAAAAATAAACAATGAAAATGGTGCGAATTTTTCTGTTTGGTCAATTTTTGAGACTTTGTCACTCCAAAATATTCCATGTCAGCAGAGTAATAACTGGTTATTTTTTTGTACAAATATTTTTCAAATTTTTTCAACTGATGCTAAAATTTTGACAATTTGCACTATTAGAATTCTATGTCATCTTCAGCCATAGTGACTTCATACTTTGTCCATGTTCATGCTCAATTGTGTGAATCGAAAAACGTTGTACCTCGTAGGAGCATCTAGATACTTATCTATAAAGACTTTAACAGCAAACCTTGCACAGTAGAACATCAAAATTGTAAACTGTTCACGTACTAGCAGGTAAATGTAGTCTCATGGGGATCAAATAGCCTTGTTTTGGATAAATAAGCAACTTTCAAATTGTGCTGGTTAGGTATTTCTAAATCTAATGACAAGATTGCTCGAGCAAGTAGCTATGGTCTGTTGGGTACGACAGCATACAACACTCTCTCGAGGCTGACCAAGAAAAAACTATTTGTAAGGAGAATTAGCATTCTAAATCAGCATTCCAAATCAGCTATTTGAAGAAAACATTTTTGTACACCAAAACTTTGGGAGTATTTTATTGTAAAATAGCTTTTGATAATATGCATTTTTTCTGATTTGAATAAAATTATGTCGGATAAGATGACTGAATTTTTCCAAGTTCTTTCCTGCCAAAAATAATGATACGAAAATATCCAAATTTCCTTTCTATTTTTGTCACCTCATCACTTTTAGTAATTAGCTGCACTAATAAAAGCGTACTAAAATTTTGTCATAAAAAGATCCCGTTTTAAAGACATTTGTCCAAATAAAAGTAGTTTCTGATCACTTTTTGAACAACATGAACATGCATGTCGAGTATACATCATGAATATTCATGAACTAAGTGGCACACTTCTCTGAGGGAGGTGAGAAACAAAAGTAAACATATTCTATTTTTGTGCACTGCTGTTTTCAGATGTGCGTTCGACATGTTCTGTTTGTTTGAGTTTATGGCACCATTTTCCAAATATGAAATATTTTGTCATCATTACATTAGCAGTCTGTCAACAGAACACCTGTGGATTATTATATAACGTTTTAATTACGAAAATGACGAATACTAAAAATTATCATTCATGGCACGTCAATACTTATGTTCTATGAAATTAATATTGCTATGATATCGAATTACTGATTGGAATTTTTTATATTAATCGTGTCAAATTTACACAATCGTTTATTACAACACTCTAATTCTAGTATCAATACACAGCTATTGTTAACTTTTCAGAGACTTCATCGAGTAACGTTCGTCCCGGAAATTTGTAAATGACACCTAAAATTGAAGGAGTCAGTAAATTTATAGCTTGTACTGCACTCTCCTTTCCTGTACACATCATATTGAATAAAATATGATGAAATTTATTGATGTCCCGTGAGAATTATATTGAAAATTAGACTGCCTTGTAATTTTCGTCATATGCAAGATTTATTAGGCCTTTAATATCATATTGGGTTGCACTACTTTTATTTAATCGTACTGAGTTCATTTAGATTCCGTTTTTATTATTTTTCATTCATTTCATGGATGTTTTCCTTGATTAGAATATGTGTACTTCACTGTTATGTACTATTTACCCTGTTACTTTTTCGACTGCATTGACATTTTTGTCTAATTTATCCATTTATCTGATATTTACTTTGTCAACTTAGAATATCACAGTATAATTATAAACAGCACTTGAGAAATATACCTGTTTTTGGCGGAACACTGCAAATCTTCGACTTGTAATTTGCTGATTGAATGATCTGTTTACTAGTTTTTAATACTGTGTACACTATCTTGATGTCAGTGTGTAAACAGTATGAATAAAGAGTCTAGTCAAGGTAATCATTTGTCAACAATTTGTAAGTTCCTGGGATGTGTTCATCACGAGCCAACGGAATCAATTATCACCAGATATTGTTAGCAACTGGATGTATCATTAATTAAGGGATGCCAACATCAGATCTATGGTAACAGCAGGTTTTACACTGGGCTAGCAAATTAGAAACAGTTTGTGATCATTACTGTCTAGAGTTAACATCAGGTTTATATACTTTAGGTAATTCTTGCAAACCAGAGCTGATATTGCTTCAAAATATCAATATTTTTGATGATGTGTATATGGAGAGTACATGCCATAAAAGGGTGTGGTTTACGACAATGTTGTGGGTGAGAAAACTAGAAAGGGATTCGAAGACAGGACTCAGAGTTAGACATCAGGCTTATATACTGTGGTGGGTCATTCTCGCAAACCAGAACTAATAGTTCTTTTATGACACTTCAAAATTCGATATCTTTTGACGGAGTAATTATGGACAGTACATACCGTAAAATAGGCAGTACTAGTTTATGATGATGTTGTTTGTGTGTGAGTTTGAAATCTTAGAACGGGATTGTTGAACAAGAGACCAGCCCAAATGTTAATTTAAAAGCAGACTGACACAAAACTAGCAAATCGGATTCCTGGATTCAGTATATTCTGGCATCTTATGCATGGTTTATCACCATGTCTTTCAATATCTCGTCACATCAACACCTGCAGCTGTTCAAAAGTACTCTATTTATTTACTCTATAATCTTAACCATAAAGTCAAAGTGGTATAAACCAGTATTAAGAGTAGCCCCAGGCATAACCAAACTTTAAAATGTCATAATATTTGGATAACAAAACCATGATTAGGTAACGTTTATGTATTTTATGTATTCTACACACGTCCTTATATGCATTGTCATTCACCATACCACCTCAGTATGGTCCATGTACTATTGTTTCAAGGCCACCAGACAGTTTTTATAGCAAAAAGTAAGAATGAATACCCCTAAGGAGGAGGGGGGGGGGGGGGAGGTTTATATATATATTTGAAAGTAAATTTGCTCTTATATGCAAAAATGCCTTATAATTAAAAGACCCTATGACACGAATAATGGCTTTGATGTACAACAGTGTGGCCTCTCATGAGAAGACAAATTTATTCGGGTTTTTTTGGTCAAAATGAGAAAAAAATAGGATTTCTTGTGAGTCACCACACAATATAAAACGTCAAAATTTTGGATTGAAAACTTCATAAATGCTTTTTCACTTCCTAAAAAACTTTTCCTGTAAAATAAAGATTTCCTTTAATCCCATTGTAAGGGCTAATTTTTAATCCCAGGTCAGTGTCTTGACATGTATCAAGCCAACAAATTCACGAATACAGTCACCAAAACACAACTAATTTTTAAAAATACAGTTACAATTTCTTTCCTGTATATTCATAATACCATAGTCCATTATTAAGAGATAACAAATCTGTAATATTCTCTAAAATGGCAGTTTCTTTGGTTTTCTATGAGCTCTGTGAGTGTGTTACATGGTCAAAGTCATTTAACATAATGAATGTGTTCTTTAATCCGACCTCTGTCTTTTCAAAACTGGCATTGATATGAAAAACAATCCAAATTCGGTGGGAGGAATTCCCAGCACAAAAAAAAAAAAATTTTAAAAAAAATTTAAAAAAAAAACAAAAAAAAAAACACAATCCAAATTTTTTACAACCATCTCATCAACAAACCAAAAGCGGTGTTATTTTTTGTTCAGAAACAAACGTAGCAAGTTAAGTAGACTTTACTGACTGTCTGGTGCCACTCATTGCACAGATGTTAGATTATTAAAATCAAATTTAGATCATACTTATTACTAAAGGGAATCAAAATAATTATAACTGTCTGAAACAGGATAACCTTTGACACGACCTTTGACCTTGTTTATCCTTGAATGTGTACTAAGAATAGTACAACCAGATGATGTGCAGTTTTTGTTTCTCTTAGTAAAGTATGATGGTACACAGAAACTGGGATTACCCACAATGCATTGTAATAACATACTTTCAAATGACATTGTCATTCAGAGTATATCTGCGAACCTTACATGAAAAACGGGAAATTGCTTATCAATAATGTATTAAAATGAGTAGAAAATGTATTGAATTTGAATAGGAAATAAAACCAATTTTGAAATCAGAAAATGAATCAAATTTTAATAATAGATAAATGTCTCCAGTAGATTATTTGTGAAATTTCAACTCTTGAATATTACATGTGTGTGTATGCAATATGACATGAAATTAAATATGAAATTTTAAAACCATTCCGAGAAATTATAAAGTAATTCTGGTTGAAAAATAAGACATGATTAGTTGACATTAGTTCTGATTTATTTATTAGAAGCATTTTCGAGGAAAAAAACACAAAAAGTTCATATTTCTTGTAGTATTGTGTGCGTGGGTATACGATTGTTGATTCAAGATGTGGTAGGATATATATTGCAATATGAATGTAATGCTTTTTACGGATGCTGCAATCGATGGACTCTATGCTCCCAAGGAAGTTGAAGGATAAAGTATCATTGTGCTACTATAGGTCCATGCCATATTTAGTAACGTGAAGCACAAAAACTAATGTCGGTATCATTATCATTCATAATTTAAAGATTAATATGCATATAATTTGCATATAATCATCACACCGATGCCTGACCCTATCCGCAAAAGGAACGGAGTCCGTTTATTGAGCTTGTGTGACATCATAGTATGCTTGTATATATATACAGGAGTGATTCCTAATCTATTTAATGCATTAGTCGTGTTTAGTTGAGATAAACTCTACGGAGCCATGAAGTCTGTTATCTTCATGATCTAAGAAACTTAAAATTTACACAACTTAAATTTACATACTTTGCTGGGGTCGGCTGACAGGGACATTTATAGTGGTCAACCTTATGATAAGCTAGGTGATGGACAGCTGTGATCATCTCTTTAGAAAGACTTGCAAATGTGGTGTGGTAGCTGATATAGCCTGTTCACTGCGCTGTTGAGATACATTGTTAGCTGGCCGTACCGTTTAGTCATGGTATCAACAGCGCAAGGAAATACATACAGCCAGTTAACGATGTATCTCAACAGCGTAATGAACAGGATAATGGCAGATACAAGAATTACTGATACTATAATAATATTACTGCAATCATCTCTATGGATAAACATGGACATTTTGTGATATACTAACAATTTTCTGAAACTATTTGGCTGTGATTAGCTGTTTTGAAATACATGGAAATGTGATGGTAGTATGTGAAATAGCAAATGTAGCTTTCTACTGCAACTATCAGCTGCAACCAATGATACAGTGAAATGTGGAAATGTGGTAGCTGAGTAAACGTTTACCAAGTAATTACAAAAATTATCCAGCTGTGAATGATTTTGAAACTCAGTAGTTGATTAAATGGTTGACTCAATATTTACCAAAACCATTCAGTTGAAATTTGCTCTACAGAAAGGTGCAGACTTTAGTGACTGATGAAGCAGTTTATGAAAAAAATTGACTATTTTTTTAGTCAACTGCTGCAGAGATGAATGCAGAAATTCGGTAGCTAATAAAACGATGTACTAAAATCAATAGTTTCACTGTTGGCTGTCATTGGTTCTACACAAAAGGCACAAAACCTTTATGGCTGATGAAAGTTTACTTTGGATTTTTTTAATTTTGTAGCTGTTAAAATGCTTTTACTAAAAATTTACCGACTGTATTCCAGTGACACCATCCAACACATCGTGTCAGTATATTATGAATATTTAATGTACATATGGAAAGCTGTGAGCTATTCGGTTTAATGAAGTGAGCTAATTACCGGTTACTTGTGGAACTAATGTCCATCATTAAAATCATAAATAATGTAGTTAAAATTTAATGACAAGATTTTAGAAAGTAAAAGAAAGACAATTTTATTAAAGATATATTTTGCATGACAATGATTGACAATTGATGTTATGAAGGAATAAATAACAAGTTTATTAAATCATAAATTAATGTCATATTATCGTAAGTACATGTTGGTAAAAAATGTCACTGTCGTTTATAAAAACTTGGAAATTTTTGTTGCAGACTTGTGTAATTTGTTGGAAAACAAAAACGCAAAAATAGGTGCTGAGTATATCAACTTTTAGGAGAACATAATATACCAGTCTGGTAATTAGTAAAGATCAAACTTTGAGAAGTAGTTGAAACTGTAAAATTAAAAAATTTTCTAGTGGCAAAAATATTGAGGTTTATTGCATTTTTAGTGATTTTTGGACACTTGTTTGAACCATCATTATGCACCATTCAACCAAACTGTATAGTTGGAGACCTGGTAGGATAGAGGTTGCAATGTGAATGCTTTAATCCTATGTGCTTATAGCGGCTGCAATGGATTGAATGCTCCCTTGGGATTTCATGAAGTATAAAGGGCTGTTGTGCTTTGATAGGACTGTACTGGGATAATCATTGTATAGTACTATGATCACAACATTCAAATAAATCAAAAATATGAAAATGACATTATACGAACTATGGAAAAATCAGCGTTCGTTTACATGAATAATTTGTGTGTACAAATCTCAGAGAGATAATATTGGTTTACTTGCAATATTGTTTAATGGGCAATATCAATTTGTATTGACCCCTCGGATTAATTCCACCATGAAAGGTTATATTCAAGTCATGAGGTATGTTACATTACTAGTGTATTATTAAATTGCACTTCTATCAATCCATGATTACTTCGGAAAAGTTAACATTCCGATTGCATATTCCGGTATCTCCTGTTAGTCATTGACTTTATCCGTTACTGATTTAGGATATAATGATATCGGATAGAAAAAGCTTGAAATCTTCACATTATGCAGTAACATGGTGTATATTAGATATTAGTATTGTTCCATCATATTGTAGAGTTGTTGAACATTTTGAAATTTTGAAATTCCATTGACCCGATAACGAAATATCCACAAGTAAAATAAAATAGTCAGTGTATTCCTTCACCCATCAGTTTTCATTCTTCTGGGATTTTGCAGATAACAAATTGTGTAGTAAAGTGGATACAGTTCTCATTATGCAAATTACTCCACAACTGGTGGATATGTGTCTGTCACTTTCACAAGCTGGGTTTATCAGCTTTTCTACTAGAGTGAAAATACTTAACGGTTATAAACTTTGGATAAACTATTCCTGGTGTAATAGTAATGATGATACAGTCCTTTTGTGTTTATGTTATTGTGTGTGTGGGGGGGGGGGGGTGCAGACAGATGTGTACAGCACAAGTTCAAGTCATCATCCCATGTATAATACAAAAAGCAATCCTATTGTTAGGGATATTTAGTGACAATCATCTGGTCAATTACCTTTATTTTGATACTGTGAAGGTATTCCTAAAGCATGAAGATGTTTCCAAAATGACCTATTTTGGCATCACATACAAATGTACCTGTATGCCATTTTAACCCCACACCCACCCAACCTCCTAGCCAGATATTATGCCAGGATTGAATTTTATCAACTGGAAATGAAGGTTTTCAATAATGATTTTCCGTAATTTTTATTGGTAATGGGTATGAGGTTTTGTGAACAAGCTTTCACATCGTAAAGTTTGGAGAGATTTATGAACTTAGAATTTGAGGGAAATGAGTCCCATAGGTATATTCTACCTTGTAAGAACAGAATATTTATAATCTGAAAGTATAAGGCATTGTGCATAGTGATTATGTATTCAAAACAGCTGCTGTATATCAGAGTTGTATTTCAAAACATTAAGTAATATTTCAGTTGAAAACTCCATTTAATACATGATATAACTGTACAGGGATAACTTCATCTTCTAATCCTGGAGTCCCGGGAGAATCGTTCATGTCACTGGATCAATGATGGATCGGTCTTCGGTAACTGATTCGATTTGTGACTACTTGATACATTGTGTACGCCTGAGTTAATCCCGATATAGTCACAGGTCATAGTGTCTTCTACGCCTACCAGCAGGTTCCATCTTATATTAGTCACGGGGGACCACTTCTGAATTTAATAAATACCAAATATGTCATAAAATTCTGCACGATGGACATAATTTCTACACCACTGTCCATCTGAACTGGCCGTCCAATTACGGTATCTTTACATTTTGATAGAATTTACGATAACTGTTTCCAGAGAATGAATTTTAGGACTTCGAATATTTTGAATTTGTATGCTTAACCTTACAGTTTGCTTAGAATTTATGAGAGGGTTCTGTGAACTTTCCTGTGTAAATCACGACATACATTTTTACACAAGTGTAATTTCTATTCTACATTTAACTTTGGAGATTTTGAACACCTGGGTTCCACAATTCATCGTTAGATTTGCAACTGTAATATTGCCCATGTTGTGGTTTCACTGTCTCAAGTAAACATGGTTATTTGAATATTACATATATATTTGACAAATTACATAACATTATATTAATGTACACCATAAAATATTGTATGAGTCTCAGAGTAGATTAGATGCATGTACTCAGGCAGACGAGTAATTTTTGAATAAGTACATAAATAAGTAAAAAAATAATCCCCATTTCTGATTTGATTCAATTAAAGAACTTTACCCAACACTTCAGTCTCAATAAAATCCGAACAATTATAATAGAATGTATGAAATATGTCTTTCAAAAAAATTATATGATTTGTGAATTTTTGTACGACAATATTTTGTTTCCCTCTTTCAGTTATATTATGTATGTTGGTGGCAGTAAATAAATAAAACAGTAAACAGTGATGGTGAAACAACTTTGCTCGTAAATTAACAACTTTGGGGCTTTATGACTGAATTCTTGATCTTGATGACAGGCACATATCCAACAGTTGTGAGGTAATTTGCATAATGATTAATGACAGTGGTAAGCTCACATGTTGTCATTAATTTAACTCTCCCAGATGTCTGTTTCATTTCTGTAAAGGCATATTAAATGTGAATGTGAAACAGATGGAAATACGGTACACTGCAATAAAATAATCATTATTTCAAAGAAAGTATGACAAAAGTCATAAAACATGTTTTAGTCATTAAGTGTGATGTCAAGAGTTCACTTGAACTGGTAATGTTAGCAGACAATGTTATCGTTACCATGACAACACTGGGTTTATAAATGAACTAAAGGCAACCATACATGTAGAAGAATCAAGTGGTGAAAAGTCAAGTATGATAATTTTGATTATGAAATGTCAGTTTTCATTTGAGATTACAGAAATACAATTTACTGAGGTCTGACAGGTTACAACATTAGCGTAATGTACTGTATACGCCACGGAAATCAAACTTTTAAACTGGTTTATTGTTACTTTTTGCAAGAATTTAAAAGAAATCAGGGGTCCTCACACAATTTGTTGAAATATAGGTCGAATTTATATCACAATTAAGACATCTTTAGTATCCAATATGGCTGCCATCCAATGTGGCTGCCAAATACAAAGGGAAAATACAAGATTGTCAATTACAAGATGATAAAGCACAAATTTATTTTAATATTTGGAAAGTACTAGGAAAGAGCTTCATCTGGAAATGTTTCAAGACATTTTAAAAACTTGGTCTCAATAATGATTTGATATATTTTGTAAATAACATTATATATGGTGTTGAATATTAAAGACCAAAATTCCTGCTGTTATGTTAGAATGTACCTTAGGATGAAATTCCCCTGAAAATTTAAGGTCTTTAGTTCTCTCCAAACTTTGCCACAAGAAGCTTGTTCCCGGTCCATTTGAACTAATAAAGAAAATCATCAAACGTGTATTTTCCCATAGAGTTAACACAGTGTTCAGCAGCCATATTGGATTGTAAAACGACTCATTTTTTTAGCCCGCAGATTTTTTTGTTTTGATTTTAACGGAGAATAGATCAGAATTTTCTTGAACAAAGTTATTGCAAAAGTTAAAGCATTTACTTCTAATCGAACTGTTGGACTCTTCGTATGCATGATTCAGGTTTCTAAATTTAGTTACAAAATATCTCCTTTGAGCATGATACATTGGTACTTGATATTTTGATAAGCGATGCTCTGCTGTGCTCTAACAGATAAGACAGTATTACATTTCCCGCTATGTTTTGGATTTCAAAAATAATAACACTTGATTGTATATAATAATGTATTACCCAGTATGATTTCTTATTTATAGCTAAGTATTGAATTTCTTTGAAAATTGCACCATGTGAATATTTTCCACAGATGAACATTTTCCTTCCCCAGTATTCACTTTCATTAATTTATTTTATTTTACACATTTAAAGATCAAAAAAAGTAATTTCAAAGGTTCAAAGATGACAAGGATATCTTTTGCATTATGCACTACTTTTTTTTACCAACTTCCCCCTCTCCCCCACTACAAACCTCCCTCCCTCCCTCCTTTCTTCCAAAGAAAATTTAGGATATTTATAAAATTCACATACACATATACTGCCCTCGGTATTTTTATCACCACCTTCGCAATTCCACCAAAGAAATTTTTCTCTAAAAGTGATAAAATAATCTGACGTAGGTCAAAATATTATGAATTACTTTGAGTCATACAATCAGATGTGATTTGAGAAAAAAAGTTGTGCATTTTTCCAGGTTTGGGAATATTTCCACAACAGTGTAACATATTCATATGAACTGTTGTCAACTCTAATTTGCCATTTATGTGTTTTCAATTATTGTAGTATTACTATTATGTTACAACATTGCAGGACATTTTGTTGAACAGAAATATCTAAAATTGTAGTATTAATTTCTAGGACCTCAAGGTGTTTCCTTGTACCAGAAGAGTTGCATTAGTGTCTGAAATATGGTAGACTTTCCACCCTTTTACGATGACATTTGTCACAAAATAATTACTTAAGATTATTTTGTGTCAAACTTTGGCCAGTAATGAAAGTACAGTCAATTTGGTCCAAAAGAATGATAAAAATAGGGAAAATTCTGTAAGATAAAAAAAATAAGGAAAGGAAAGATAGAGAAAGTTTTGTTAAAAATTACCTGAAATTTAATAAATGTGAAAAATCCTGTCAAGTGTGGCCCAAATAATTAGAAAATAGCTTAAAATGCTATAAACGTTGGAAATGTTGGTAAAATTTGGTAAAAGTTTGGTAAAATGTGGCCGAAATGTGGCCCAAATAATAAAATTGTAAAAATGGGAAAATTTATGTGAGAAAGAAACATAAAAAGGTTGCCAGAGATTTAATAAATATGAAAGGATTGTCAATAGTGGTCCAAATGATTAAAACACTAAAAAGTGTAGAAATGTTCATAAATTTTTGGTGAGAAAGTAACACAAAATGTTATCTGAAATGTGAAAATGCTGTCAATTGTGATCTAAGATTATTACAAAAATAACACTAAAAGCACTAAAAAGTGGGACATTTTTTGTAAAAATTTTGAAGAAAAGGTATGTTGATACAACAAATCCGCTGAAATGTCTGTCAATCCTTTCAACATTTCTCAGTTGACATCAATTATCTGTGTTTACTTTTTCAGATTGTCTTTGCTTACTTAACAAAGTAAATGGCCAAGCAGCAGTAATTTCATTAGCCATACAATGATATAGGAAATTATTTTACTTTTAGCTTCAGGATAAATCGGAAATACATAATAAAGAGAGAGAGTATAATTTATCATTAAGGACTTCAGTTACTACAGCAGATCCTTGAATTTCTACTACCCGTGTTATCACATTTGTGTCAGATTTCTAGTTCATGAACCAGTGACACAAATAAAATTAGGCAAAAATGTAGAATTCTGACCTGTCGTCCTGTGGAGTTAGCGATAACTTGTTAAATTTTAGCAATCACATATAGCCAGTATAATATTCTGGCATCTTGTTACAAAAAGTTGGACTCAAGCAGACGAGTATTTTTTTTGAATAAGGTTTAATAATAATAATAATAAGGGCAAGCTGAAAAGAGTTCACTTATGACATTTTCATGACATGGCTAAAAATTAAAACGTTTATTTATTTGTAAAAAGTCCTGTAGTATATTATATAAACTGACCTGAATGTCAATCTGAAAATTACTTTTCAAGTTCCATAAATAGATGGTTGTATGGAAGAGTACCACTTGATTTCATTAAATATTGATAAATTTTATATATACGGTACTTATACTGGTAGGCAGAATTTCCATAACCTTGCACGCTGTTTATATTCAAATTGAAGTGTAAAAGCATTGTTTAAGTATATACTGCCATTCACTGTAAACAAACAATGCTTTATTTGATGTTTCAATTAGTATATGTCATGCAGTAAATTTCCCATGGTTTAAAAACCCTGCTAACAGGAAGATGGAGGGTGGGGGTGGGGGGGGGGGGGGGGGTATCATGGAAAGAAAAACCAGCATGAATTTTGTACTGTAATTTTAATTAGGGATCTTGAGGAAGGAAATTTATAAAAAATTTGCAATTATTTCCATAAATATACCTTGTACAATAATTTTGGTGACAAAATCCAAGTAACAGAAGTAGGAATACTTTGTACCACAATATTGGTCAGGAACCATGGAAACAGAATGGAGAAATTTGGTGAAAACATTGACAGATATCCACACCTTTTACCATAATATTTTAAAATTGCAGTGCACATTTTCAACACAAGGCTGAAATTAATGACAACCTCAAAATAAGATATTTAAAAAAAAAAATGTCATTGCAAAGTTAAAAATCAATGGTTCTGTTTTGATCTGACCTTAGGTAAGGTTTAAAAGTTCACTCTTCAACTGAAGAGAAACTGATTTGTTGAATCAACCAATCTGAGTTGACATTTTCTATTAAAAATATACATCAAACAATAAGTAAAATCAAAATATAGATTTTCTCAACGGCTGTGTATGCAGTAATGACATTGCTAGTCCAATATTTGTTGAAGACTATTTTTAAACTGATTTGAGCCATTGTTCGTGAAATCCATCAAGAAATTTAGAAATTTACCTCCACAGACATGAAGGCATTAATAAACTTCTTGAAATACATTGGTTTATATGCAAATTGTCGTAGTTACAAAAATCAATTCCTGACTAATCTATTGAGTGAGATTGCCTGTTGTGTGTAGTAGTTGCTGACAAAACTGCTGGAACAAAAGTAATCTACGCGACCAGATATTTGAACGGAAAGGAAAAAAAAGTGAAAATGTTATATTTCCAACTGCTTGCCTTTTTATTTAGCCAAATTGTAATGAATGTCGTGGTAATAAGGAGATGATGGGGTTGTTCCTGTGAGAGTTGTTCTGTTTTCTCCCAGAATTTTGACTTGTAATTGAATTATGATTATTATACAAAATCTTAAAAATTAAAATTTTGCATAAATTTATTGGTAATGTTTTCAGTGAAGAAACCCAATCAATGAAAAAATTTAGGATAATTCCAAACTAATGAATATGGTGATATGTGTATCAGAATTAAGCCTGCAACCAGTATCGATGTAATTTTGTATAGCTGAAGAAAGAGCTAGTAATTTGGTTTTGCTCAGTCACACTAATACAGGGTCAGCATCATGCTTACACCAAGTTGGAACGATAAACACCTCACCAGCATGTGCTAACAACTGAAAGGCTTAATGCCTGCACCAGGCCAATGTTAATGCCAGGCTAGCTCAGTGCTAACACTTCGTTGGCACTAACACCTCACTAGTATGTGTTAGTAGCTGGAAAGGTTATGCCTGTAACAGCTAGCTGGCCATTGTTAACACCCGGCTAGCTCCTCAGTGCTAACACTAGGCTGGCACTAACATTTGACCAGCATGTGTTAACAACTGGAAGGGTCAATGCCTGCACTAACCAAATATTAACAACACGCTGGCTTAGTGTTAGCATCAGGCTGGAACTAACACCTCACCAGCGTGTGTTAGAACTAGGACGGGTATAGTGTTAACGTGAGGTTGTCATTTATATCTTACTAACATACATTAGCAACTGGATAGCTAAGTGCTAACACTGGACTGGTGCCAACATCATGTGTTATCAACTGGAACACTTAAATGCCAGCACTAGTCATCATAATTGCAACACAGTTCTTAACACGATAAGACTGCTACCGGACTTGGAAGTAGTAAATGAATTCTTGAACTGTATATGCTACTCGTAGAGATTGGCAGTCATAATTTGATACAATATCTCGATATAAAACCAACAGAACTGGTCAAGCTTACTTTCCAACCCAAAACACCTCACAATTACCGTCAACATTTAGTGTGTCGGCAATCTTCATTACAGTGGAAAGTTTTTGTAGAATGAAATAAATAAAGAAA
This sequence comes from Glandiceps talaboti, assembly GCF_964340395.1. Lineage (NCBI taxonomy): Eukaryota > Metazoa > Hemichordata > Enteropneusta > Spengelidae > Glandiceps > Glandiceps talaboti. Next base: position 11,264,720 of record NC_135568.1, on the reverse strand, counting down.
AGAAACTGAGTACGAGATGACGGGATGCTTATATACTGGTAATCAAAATTCAGTACATGCCATTGCATATCTATCTTTCTTGTTTGGTATTTCATTTCATCTTTTATGGCTTCTAAATGTCCAATCTAATCTGCTCCTTAATTACAAGTAAAACCAGCCTAAATACTGCCCATTAGTAGGTTTGTAATTTATTAATTTAGATAAACCATTTCCTGCGTCAAACTATAAAACTACCCTCGAAAAAATAATTGTACTTTATCTTTGTCATTTTGAGACATGTTATCTCGTGCATCAGACCATTCTTGAAGTTCTTGCACTATTAAAACAAAATTAAGCGGGCAGAGATTGATTATTTCTTATCACCGTAATCTTACATAGAGTAACCTGACATACTTCTGAGATTTGTGGCGTTGGTGCCAATGGAGCTTTTCAAATCATAGCGCCCTCTAGTGTTGTAGCTAGTTGTAGCTTATGGGGTCGAAGGTCAGGGTTGCAAAATACTCCAATGGACTCTCCACTATAACAGTCAGGAATACAATATTGAGGACCTGGGTCTTGACGTATATTCACTTATCCCCAGCATTTATCGCCAATAGAGGGAGCACTTTCTTTGAAGGGTCCGTTTTGTTTCAAAATAAAGGGAGAGAAATTTTCGTGAAGTTATTTAGGTCTGACAGGAGAAATTGAAATGTTGCCACGTAATTTTGTCTGAAAATAGCTTTGTGCACCTCTTCTCCCTGAATTGGTAATTAATGTGATGGCAGTGTGTTGCTAATTGCCCATTTGAGAATACTAAAGATTGATTGATCGATGATAATAGTGATAGTAGTAGCGTCCACGAGAAGTAACATGAGGTGTAACAAAAAAAGTACATTAACTGTATGTCAATTAAAGGTCAACTGGAAGCTTCGTGTATGATGTGAAGTCTAGTGGTGAACAATTTCAAAACTTTGGGTGAATACCATCAAGAATTCTTTCGTTTATTTTTAGAAAGAGATGGGAGGTCTTGCTAGTTGTACAAAGTCTTTCTTTAGATGGTGAAGTAGTTGACCTGCTTCAGTTACACTGACAGATACTAGAAAGTTACTAACTAGATTGAATTAATAATGTATGAGCTGTCGGCCATGTTTTGAAATATAAAACTGTGAAACCTGAAGACTTTTGGAAATTTTTTTCGAATCAAATATTGTTTTTATCAAAATTTTGCTATCAGTCTATTTCTTAGAATTATTAAAATGATTTCAGTCTAAAATAGTGTTGAATTTTGAGAAATATTTACAAAAAAAAAAATGAAAATAATTTTTGAGGGAACAACAAATTACAGTCTAAAATTTTGACTTTAATTGATACTAATGGATTACTTCTATGATTTTATTCTAAAATTAACTCAATTTGGGACAAAAATTTACAAAAAACCTCCATGAATTCAGCTTAGCAATTTTGACTTGACAGGAACGACAGATTTCTGTCTTGCAATGGCTGTAGGCCAAAATTTTGATATTAATTGAATTTCATAATTTAGTACTGTGGCTATGATTTCAGCCAAAAATAAAACTGATAGGTGCCAAAATATAATTTAAAAAGTGAATTTTTAATGTGAAAAAAATGAATTTTTAATGTGAACACAAGTTGATACCAATAATATATTTTGTGATCGCGTGTACACAATTATTTAGATCATCAAAGTGCTAAAAAGCTGTAGGAAAGTATATTTGAGTTATGCATATGCAGTTTTGTTGTAATTTACAATTATATTGACACCTAGTGGGTGTCCATGGCAACCAAATATCATGCCAGACATTGCCTACCTGAATTAACAAGAAACTTTGTGTATTTAATGATTTTAGCTTGACTACCGATATTTTGATTTAATTAGTAATCGACAAAATGTCAACCACTGTGTTGACCATTATTTGTGTCCATTCAGACAAATCACTGTCTCACCAGGTGAACTTTGTAGCCATTATTCTTAAATAATTTCACTTGCTGCGTTAACATGCATGCACAGTTAAAAGACACCACTTTGTGAATGATAATGAACTAAAAATAGATATATTTGGTTCGAACTATAGTACGTACGTCATTGTATATTGTAATGTGAAGATCACAGCAGCCATGATGGATTTGTCAGCCCATAGTCTATATTTGAATGTAATTACTTCTGAAGTCGAAAAGTAATCAGTGGATTACATCAAGTATTCTTCTTTTTTTTTAAAGTTCATGTAGTCATTTCTCTGTCTTGAATACAAAGTGAATTTGATGTAATGTATTATCCCATCAAACAAGCAAGTGCCTACAATGTGAACAGAATTTAAAATAGTGAAAACTGTTGCAGATAATATTTTCTGAATTACTCAACATTTTTTTTGGAACTTATGAAACACCATACAACAAAAAACATGTACCGGTATTAAGTAACTGTCTTGTATCTATGGAAAAGAAAAAACCCCCACTTATTTGTAAGAGAAATAATTGAATTAGTGTTTACAAAAATGATTACGTATCAAGATATGGTTACCATGGTAACTCATCAACATTCATGTATTGTACTTAATGAAATGATTAGGTCATCATCCATAGGATAGTTTTTTTATGAAATACATAATATGAACTACAGAGGGCGCATGTCAGGTCAAAGGTCAAGAATTTTAAGACCAATTCTGTATCTTTAAAGTGGCCATATGGATGAGAATTGGGTATTTATTTTGGATTTTTAATTTATAAAGCAATTTTATCATAGTTTCCTACTTGAAAAATCAATGCGAAACAACATATACCAAGTCCTTGTTTGTAACTCAATACATTGCAGAAGACTGATAAAGTGTGTAAAGTGTTTGTTATTGTACATACAATAACAAACTTTCTTACACATTTTTTAGCTTTTTCCAATGTATTGAATTACAAACACAGACTTGGTCTATGTTGTTTTGCATTGATTTTTCAAGTAGGAAACTATGATAAAATTGTTTATAAATCCAAAATCCAAAATAAATATCGAATTCTCATCCATATGGCCACTTTAACAGACTAGTGAAAAATAGTTACGGTAGGTATGGTAGAAAAAATAGGACCTTGTGGAAATCATTCTGAAAATGTTTAAATTTTGATTAATGTATTGATTTGATTTCTAGCAGTATAAAAGAAGCAGACCTTTTTTTTACCGATTGATTTTTCTTACTTGTATCTTTATCATCACATCACCTTATTAATGAAATATTTAAACAGCTTTACTCTGGTCTTGTCATCATTATGTACTCAAATTATTTTCCTACAATAGAGGTTACAGTCATAAAAAGTTATGTATGTCAGACAAACAGACATACATACATACATACATACATACATACATACATACATACATACATACATACATACATACATCCATCCATCCATCCATCCATCCATCCATCCATACAGACAGACAGACAGACAGACAGACAGACAGACAGACAGACAGACAGACAGACAGACATACATACATACATACATACATACATACATACATACATACATACATACATACATACATACATACATACATACATACATACATACACACACACACACACACACACACACATACATACATACATACATACACACACACACATACCCACCCATCCACCCACCCACCCACCCACCCATACATACATACATACATACATACATACATACATACATACATACATACATACATACATACATACATACACAGACAGACAGAAAGACAGAGACAGACAGGCAAGCAGGCATACATACATACATACATACATACATACATACATACATACATACATACATACATACATACATACATACATACATACATACATACATACATACAAAAAGACATATCAGTTACTTGGATAAAAAAAGAAAATATCTTCCAAATGTTACAACTTTATCTTGTCGTTAATAGAAGACAGTTTATTACCCTGGAAACCTATAGCGATAGATTTTGGATTTTGTCAGTCTGAAACTGCATCGCCTCATTGTGACAACTCATTACTGTAGAGTTTTGTTGTTGGATTGTGAGTAATAGGTATGGCAAAAGTAGAACTTTTTTGTTACGAGAACAGAAAAAGTACATTTGTTCACGTAAATGCGAGATTGTGAGTGCCGAGATCGTGTGTGATAAAAGAAAGTGATGACATCACCAACTCTAAAACTGTCGTGTTTCTTTTGACCACAAAATGAAGGTTCTTGGCCTCCTTATTTTGAAACATGCAGTGTGTTTGAATCAGATAACAAATGCTTTCAAAGGTGTAAATAATTGTTTAGAAGTTTTTTGAATTAATGGAATATAAAAGAGTATATTCATGTTCCATTAATGAGTTAAAAAGTTACAAGTAGGTGACGAAGGAAAAATACTAATGACAGTGGTGGGCTTTTAGAATGTTTTCAATGGCTTCAGAAGCATGTACAGCACACCACTATTGATTTGAACACAATTCAGAAATCGTTTCCTGCATGCTTTTATGGTGATAGTGTTGTTTCGACAGTCTCTAGAAATTCCCCAGCCTTCCATTATGTGGTTATTATTGTTCAATTTGTGCTTTAATGAGCTGTGTTAGTGATAATGTAAAAATGGCAAGGCTGTTGGCGTGAAACATTTACTCTAGTTCTCAGCCACCTGGTAACCATGGGTTACCAGTCAGGTGACCTTGAGATTATTGATGGTTTGCAGGAACACAAAACTGTAGGGTCTTTGTAAAGCAAAGATTTAGCATCAAGTTCAACAAATATTGTCATGTTTCAAAGGAATAAACCAGCAATATACCATATCAGTCTTTTTCATTTACCTGTAAAACGTGTTTGCAGAAATTGAGAATTTTGTCAAACTTGGTTTACGATACATTCTGTAATTTTCAGAGCAAAAAAAACTTAGCCAGTAAATCAGTTGGACACATCTTCCAAACAAGCCACCGCTAATTAAAATTGAATAAAGTGCACTTTCCGCTTAAAGTCATATGCACACATTCAATATTTTATAAACAAAAACAGCTCTACCAGAGGCAAGTTATTTTATCAGTGAATTTTCAAAAAAGTTCATTGTAAATTGTTTAATATTTCAAGTATATGGTTTCATAATTGATAATTGTTGCCATGGCGACATACAGCGAAATGACATTATGTAGAAGAAGATGATTAGAATTTTACTGAAGCTTTGTTCAGATAAAAACCTTTTAATTCTATGAAATGAATTTATATCCTAAGTCACAGATCAACATAAACACAAAATGTGCTGGGTAAAAAAATTGCATTATAAACAGAAAAATGAAATGTGACGATAAGTAAGAGAGAATTTAAAAACTTTTTCTTTTGTGTAGAGAGTGGAGCATTGTTTGAATCATAGAAGCAAATCTATGTAAACTCTAGCGCTTGAGGCAGTGTTTTCTGAGCCCCTAATCTAGGTCTACTGCCCTCATGAATTTGGAGTTATGTTTCTAAAAGAAAGAAACTTTAGAAGGTAAGTTGAGGGCGCTCTTATATCACCATGCTAGCGCTCTAATTTCCTAACACAAAACATATGCAAGTGGACTGTTGAACATAGCTATGTGATAGAAATATAACAAAATGAAAATACACAAGAATGTTGCGTGAAAATTCAATCACAAAATTAAAAAATTTTGAAAATGAAAACTCTGAAATTTCTGTATGTATAATCCATGGTTATCACTTGACGGTAGTAGATGTTAGTTCTAATTAATACTAGCCAGAGTGCCATCAAGTATTTATGAATAAAAACACATATGGGACTGGATGGCGTCAATAAAACTCAACTCAAAGGGTTTCCAAAAGTTCTGACTAACGCTTTCACCCTATTGTTAGTAGTGCCATCAGGTCAGTAAGTATATATATGAATATTCAAAACAAAATTTTCAGCTCTTGGATATTCTCTTAAAGTTGTCCAATTTTGCTGGCTGTCATCTAAGTGGAAAGACCAAAAATTGAAATACCTTTGAAGAAAGTAACCAACATGTCACAAATATTTAAAAACCAGTGTACACAAATAGTGTCAGTATACTTTGTAATTTTAAGCACTTAAAACATAATCCTGAGATTAGCTTTGAAATGTTGGCGAGCCTAAATCTAAAGTCACACTTTTGGACTTCCGTTTAATAGAGTATACTAGCGTCCTGTGTAGCACTAAGTACATTTGACCTTCTCAGAAATAGTTGAAAGTATCAGTTTCATATTCTCTCCACAGAATTAAACTTTTTGAACAGAGAACAGACCAAGTTTGCCTTTACTTTACCAATGTAGAAAACGACTATCATGCTTGATTTGTCCATTTTATCATGACGTCAGAATCAAAATATTTACATCGTTACTTTTATAACACACCTTCATATTACAAATTTGTGTCTGTTTTGCAAACTTGAAGTATTATTTTAACTAAAAATTTAGCAAAATATATTTTTTTTGCAACCAAAAAAAAAGGGACCAGTAAAGTCAATCCAACAAAAAACAAACAAAAAATGACTTAAGTGCACACAACAAATACACATGTATATTTTCTGTGATCTATTTGTTTCTTTAATTTAAGCCCTCCAATGTAAACTATTTTTTTCTCAGTTATGTAACACTTAAACTTAAAGGCTGGTAGCCTAAGGTATTGTAATAAAGATTCTTTTTATTATGATTATTGATTAAGCTTTCAACCCAAGAAAAAAAAGTTTTCAGGTAATCTTTGAATTTCAAAAGTAATCTCTAGTAAAACTAATTTGAATATCCAACATTGATGTTCTCAGATAAAATTGAAAGTAGCAGTTTTTGGTACGGAAAATTATAATTATTTCTCACAATTCAATTTAAAACTATGAAAAAGCAAGAGTTGTAGGATAAGAATCTTTGAATATTAAAATTAAATCTAAATAAATAGTGATATTTACAGGGTTCGCACGGTCCTGGAAAACCCTGGAAAACCCTGGAATTTCAAACCCTCCCTGGAAAGCCCTGGAAAACCCTGGAAAAATGCGCCCTACCCCTGGAAAACCCTGGAAAATGATCATGTTCAATCGATCGATTAATATTGACGATCGTCATGTCTGTGCTCGAGCCACCGATTCATATGATTCTGAATCTCGTAAATGTGAAATCGCGAAAATACTTTGCCACGCTGGGTGATGAATCAAAATTCACGCAGATTGAACCCAGACAGTCAAGCGATCGTTCCACGAGACACTTTGCCCCACAGACCGTGCCTATTAGTTGAATGGGTGCCGCAGTGTTTCTTTCGATCTTGCATATATCAAGTTGTACTCCATACATCTCCCAGTCGTCATTTCAGGGACATGATATTGTAACAGTCCCGGCCGGGGTAACATGTACAGTAGGTCTGTTAACAAGATTATCGCGATCGTAACACTGTAGCGAGTATCAAAGCATCATCAACCTCGATTAGAAATTGTTACAAGTTCGGCGCACGAGCGTCGACTGATACTACAAGCTAGGGCTAGGGCCTAGGGAAGTGCAGTTGAATTTCCGGGTTGTGGAAGTACGGTTGTGACTTTTATTTCGTCGATAAATGGGTGTTTGTGTTACATGTTCTGAAAGAATAAACTACTGTTTTATGTTGTCGGTACAGTAACATTCGTCAATGGTCAAGTTGAGTTGAAATCGCGATGTTCCGCAACTCATGGCATCCCATCCGTACATAAACATCGCGACGCAAGCGATGAATGTATTCAGTTATTCATAGCTCGAAATTTCGTTACGTAAATGACATTTTTATTCAAAATTTTGAAGAAATAAATATTTTAGGTGGCTTATAAATCTAGTAACATCAAACCATACAATAACGAGGACAAACTTTAGTTTTTGATTTATTTTTCTGGATATGTCTGAATTAGACTGACGAATGCTGCGACTCAATCTTACACGATCAATGCACCAGCTTGACGAAGCGGCTACTTAGGGGTAGGACAGAGGTTTCTCCGTTAATCTTAGCGTGTAAACGTGGTTTTGAAACCAATATCTTGCATAGTGTCGATTGTCTTTAAAATGTTTTGTGACATATGGGAACTGTTGTTGATTTTTCTCGTCCACATCAGACAATTAGATGTCATTCAAAACATATACTTTAGTGTCAACACCCCTGGAAAATGGCCTAAATCAATATGAATACCCCTGGAAAACTGACGAAAAACCCCTGGAAAGTCCTGGAATTTTGTTTTGCTTTAAGTGTACGAACCCTGATTTAAAAGAAAGGTATCGTTAATGATGGTTATTACTGAACAAACTCTGTAATGACTTTTATTTACCTGATAATACTCTGGTAACAAGACACAAGATAGAGCCAGATTTTGTGAAGTATTCTGAGATGCAGTTTTATTGAGACCATTCAATCTTTATTTTTATGACTCTCGTTAAGCATACTTGAAAGTTATGATAAGTAATGTGCCACAGTCTGGTTATAGGAAAGATAAAAGATTTCAAGGTTTGGCCACAAGGAGTGCTGTTTGCAAGCTGTTTTGGGCTGAAGTGAAGGCCAGAATAGTTAAGTATTGTAACATACAGGCTAGCACTAGCAGACATCAAGTTACCTCTCCTTTTCCACACTGTTGCCATTGACATTGCATAGTTTCATTTGTGACTACCAGGAGTTAAAGCATGTCCAACCACAACTGTACTCTTTTATATAATGAAGACACACACAGTTCTTTTACACACAAGGCTTCATGCATATAGCTATATAACCAGTGTCCATGACAAAACTTGTAGCCCTCACTTTGCCAAATGTTGGACGCCCTCTTGTGGTGCTTACCTGTGAAATGGCTAGAACTTTGGTTACCATGTATTGTAAAGATATTTGTAAATGAATTAATATCTTGTAGACTTATAATCACACTATCGCCACAATAAAGGTAACCATTTTGTATGACCAATCCTTAATATTGCCAAGCTAAGAAAATAAGCAGGAAAAAGTGTGGGCTTACAAGTTATTGCGTTATATTTTAAATGAGTAGTTGCTTAGATATAGTATTTGATACAGACAAAGTCAGATAAGTAATTGTGAAGCTTACAAGAAAATGCAGAAAAAAGCCCCGACTTAAAAGTAATCTGTAATATCAAGATCCTGTGAACATATTTATATCATTAAAGGTAGCATTTGACATCGAGATAGCTTACTGTGAAGCTCAAAAAGAAATGTGCAGAAAAAAGCCCTGGCCATTGAGTTATTCTTATTAAAACTAAAGATGATGTGGTGTCCCAAGTATAACACACTGAGACATAACTTGATCCAGATAACTCATTGTTAAGTCAGAAGTTAAGCCCAGGCTTATAAAACTTATCTGTGAAGTAAAGGTCTTATTACCTACATGTACATGTATCTTGAGACACGTTTGTTGTATTTGGTACAGATGGAGCTGGATGGATCATGGCGCTTTATAACAAACGTCAGAAATAAAGCCCCTTGCTTCCATCCATGATATCTTTAAATAAATCATTAGTTTGTATAGATCTGTACGTCTGACATATCGAGACACCATTCAACTTAGTCTTTGCTACAGATAGCTAATCCTTGATGTCGTGAAGCACAGCTTTTTTGTTTAAAAAGCAGAAAAAAAATCCCTGGCTTTATGTAATTTAAGTTATGTTTAAATAAACTAAAGTCTTGTAGACTGATATGTCTTGACAGGCCATGACATCATTAATGGTAGCATTTGGTACGTGTACAGTTAAGTACTTCCAAAAAGAATTCGTTGACAAAAAGCCTGACTTACGCACAATTTATCTTAAAATAGAGCTAAGTCGTATAGACCTGTACATTGTACGTCTGGCATATAGAGAAATCATTAACGGTAACATTTAGTATATGTACAGACAAGCAATTTACAGTATTGTATTGATCAAATCTCAGTAATGTCTTTTATCTACGTAACGTCGTCTAGTACTTCAACTCACTTCAGTGATCTTTAAAAACAAACCAGTGAGGCACATCACCATCAGGCTTGATCTTTGAGAAAACAACCAATGATGCATCACCATCTTTGTGATCTTTCAGAAAACAACTATGGTGCGTCACTGTCACCATCAGTGTGGTGTCAAGACGTACATGTACAGTTGCAGTGAATAGATCACTCAGTGTTTGCCTAACTTTGATTAGTGTACATACTCCTAAAAATCCTGTAGAATGTATTTTAAGCCATACATTTGTCTGATTGGATATTATGCCCTTTCTAAGTGTGTATCTCAAACAATAAAATAATACACAGCTATCTGTTTTTGTAAGAGATTGGAAATTTGAAACAACATATGATATTGTTGAAGTCACGATTATTATACACATGAAGGTATACATACATACATGCATAGACATTCATACCTATTCATGCAGTCATACGTACATATTTAGACATAACTATAGACTGACAGACCGACCGACATACCTTATAAGTGGTTTATTTACCCAAGTGTATAAAATTGATTACAAAATAATGTTAACAAAAAACGAAAGAAAGAGAAGGGTAAATGGGGAGTCAAGAAATAGCTTACAGCTAGTCTAGCCTGATCCCCGACATTGTATATTGCGAATGAAAACAATAAGAGGGTTCAGTCATTAAGATGACTGAAAACATAACTGGGAGAAAAAAATATATAGCACACATACATATACATATACATATACATATACATATACATATACATATACTTATACATATACATATACATATACACACAAAAATCATTTTTACTACATGAAAAAGTCTAATACAATAAACGAAAAGTCTAGTATACATCTGTAAGTTTACAATTAATCACCTGTACTGCTCTACTCAATATTGTTTCAGAGATTTCCTAAAAATATGTGGGGGATTTTTCGATCTGATTTGAATAGGAATGTCAATCCAAATTTTTGCACCTATGAATGAAATAGCAAACTGACCAGAATTTGTTCTCGCATGGTACGGGTAAAGATTTTGACGATGGCAGAGTCTCGTGTCATATTCATGTTTTTTGTCACTAAAATAATCGGACAAGATATGTGGTGAGTTCAAGTGAACCAGGCTGTAAATAAAAGAACCTATTAAGAATTTGTGAAGCTTGTAAATATCTAGAATACCTACAGACAATCAGACAGAGAGAGACAAACACACACACACACACAGAGGCACACACACATACATACATACATACATACATACATACATACATACATACATACATATATTTATACCTACCTACCTACCTACCTACCTACCTTCACACACACACACACACACACACACACACACACACACACACACACACATACATACATACATACATACATACATACATACATACATACATACATACATACATACATATGTACATACCGACCGATAAACAGACAGATAGACAAGACAATATAATACAAATATCCACACATTTTGCTTGTTAAAAAAAGTTAAAAATATCAAAAAACAGGAAGGGAACTATTAGTATTACAATATTTTGAAAAAATACGCTGATACTCTGCACAAGAAAATTTCACTTCAAGTCTCTTGAAATTCAACAAAAAAAGAACTTTTAAACATACTGTTGTTTTTATTTTTAAAATATTATAATTTTGCATCTTGATTCCAAATGGCTGCCAATCTGAATCAACACTATAGTAAACAATGATAAAAATTTGCCGATTTGAGAAAAACTATCTAAAATGTGTGATAGCGAGGAAGTGATAACCATATCTACAGATACTTGACTGTGAGTTGATGTACACATTAGAAGCGATGTCAATTTGTATGCAAATCAAAGTCAAATAGTTCCATGAAGGAAAAAACAACATTCACTATTTTCCCCCATTAACTGCTTGTCTATATACACATCAAATAATTCCAATGATATTCGTGATTAAGACAGTTATTCATGAGATATAGATTAATATTCAACAATTTATTTATATAACGTTGGTATTTACTATTTCTGTTGCAATATGTCAAACCATTAACTGAAGGTTTACAAGCTTGAAAATCATGTTGATGGTTTGGGTTCTAAGATTGAAGAAGTTAGGGGTGCTTGTTTGAGTGAATTTATTGGGAGCTAGTATGTATACACAAATCTATATTAGGGCTACATTATCGTGACTACAGCTGGATATTGTTATGATTTCGTCTCTAGCACTGGGTGTTTGATGAAACTAGACAGTAGATACCATATGTTGATAAGGATGATTCTATGTGTTAGGTTAAAACTAGAATGGCGATAAGAGTAATCCAATGCCATACACCATTCCTGTGTCTAACACTTATTTTTATGGATGGATAGACGGAAGACTTGTTTTCTCTCTGGAATGTACACCTTATCTGGCTAAGGAATTCACATTTAGCTGCATTCCTGATTGAAAAATAGGAGAACGTTTACAAGTGCTGCATCTACAACAGCTAGCTATACGAGTACTGTACTCAGGATTGTAGATGTGACTCTCTCAAGTGATGAAGCAGAAAATCTGTTGCCTTGGAAACCCATTATTGCATCCTTTTTATTAGGTGAAAATACTGCATTTGTGGCACTTTGACATGATCTGTGAGAGAAAATTGTATGTGTTCAGTGAAAGAGATAACTTACAGACTGGTTAGTATTAGTACTGCGGAAACTCCTTACTGTTTGCGTAACAGGCAAAGCTACATGTATAGCATAACAGGCACCTCTCCATGAGTTGTAGAAATCTGTGATTAGAGTCAAAACAGTGGCGAACCAACTGTTTGCAAAGCAGGCAAATTTACAGAATAACAGGCACCTCTTCACGAGTTGTAGAAATCTGTGATTTGTGTCCAACAGTGGCAAAACAACTTTTTGCATAACAGGCACCTCTCCACAAGTTGTGGAAATCTGTGATTTGCGTCAAACAGAAAGAATTACCACTTCTGAACCATGGAAAGGAAGACGATGAAAGTGGTGAAAATACACGTCAAACAAGAGGTATATATACTTTTTGATTTTCTTTCATATCTGTGTGAAATACGGACGTCATCTCTTGGTCTTGCTCCATTTGAACTGTGTTGTATAACAGAAGGGGTTTATTGACAGAACACTTTGTCTGTATTGCCTGCTCACTATTCATACTTGAGTACCTCTTTTGAGCTCTAAAGACTGTCACATGGTAAATACCAAAAGGGTAGATCTGTAACCTGTTAGTGTATTTTGTACATAATACATTGTACATTCAAATTTTGGCTATTCGTAGATTAGAAAACATATTGTAAGTGAGTGCTTCTTCCTCATTTAAACAAACAATGCTATCTTCATATTTCATTGCACAGATTTCCTACCATAAAATATTTAAAATACAGTATTTTGAATTTATCAGTGTTGCATTATTGATACACATAGCGCACGTAAATCATAGATGTGTGTAATTTTGAGAAGTCCTCCTCTTGTGAATTAGTCATGCTCGGATAAAAACACAACAACTCAGACACAAATTGACCCCAATGTTTTCTATATTTTCATTTAAATGACTTGATGGGATGGCTATTAATGATAAAAGGGTAGACTCTAGTAATAACAGTAATGACAGGAAGTAGGTAATTTGTCAGATGACAAATCAAATTTATTTACCATCAATGTCTGTCTCTCTGTTTATCTATATCTTAATAACCCTGTGTATCTCTCTCTGTTTCCTATATTGTCTCATATCTTCTTTTATTCTTAGTTCATTGTTCTTTCTTTCTTACATCCTACCAACATTACATGTACATCTTCTCTTTGTTCATCTCAAGATCTCTCTCAATTGCTGTCCGATTCTCTACATCTCTTTCTTTGTCCTTGTCAGTCTATGTTATCTTGGCTGTCTTCCTATTCATGCACATTTCTCTCTCTCTCTCTCTCTCTCTCTCTCTCTCTCTCTCTCTCTCTCTCTCTCTCTCTCTCTCTCTCTCTCTCTCTCTCTCTCTCTCTCTCTCTCTCACTCACTCACTCACTCACACTCTCTCTCTCTCTCTCTCTCTCTCTCTCTCTCTCTCTCTCTCTCTCTCTCTCTCTCTCTCTCTCTCTCTCTCTCTCTCTCTCTCTCTCTCTCTCTCTCTCTCTCTCTCTCTAAGAACAGACAGAAATATATATCAATAACTCCAAATTGTTCAATATCACTTGAGATGAGTGTAATGCAAAACTCTGCTTCATGCATCAATAACCATCACAACACATGTTGCACTCACCAATTAGGGACTGCATAATAATCACAGGCTGTTCATATCACCATGGAGATGAATGTTAATTAGTTACAATCTCTCTACAAGGCATATGAGCTGAACAGGAAGTATGAACACCTCTATATTTTCTACATTTAGAAACCTACAAGACTCTTTGTAGTAGAATGAATAGTAAACGCATTCAGACAACTCTCGTAGTAAAGTTCAATCTGAAACGTGTAATTGATTCTTTGTCCATTATTAAAAAGGTAAGGATTTAATTCACAATAGCTGTGTGAAACTTAATTCCTGTTTAATGCTATTTCCCAGTATGAATTAGTTTTCAGCATGTGTTAAAGTTACAAAACATGTACACCTACCCTAGATATTTGAATTTGTAATTAGGTGAATCCGATTTTAACCTTGAAAAGTAATTGGGATCCTATAAATGACTGGTATATCCAAATTATAGTATGATTATACAAGTGAAGGTACATATGAATAACATATAATATTATGAACACTGTATAAACATATATTTATTGTTTAAAATATATATTTTACATTTAATAGAAAACATTTTATGTAAATTATATTTAGCATTTAACATAAATATATATTTTGCATATAAAGTATAAATTATATTTTCATATAAATATGTTTTGCATTTTATATGAAATACATATTTTGCATTTAACTTAAGCATTGTTTGGTTTATCACTGTCTTGAATTAAGACACTGTGTGTATTCAAGTCTAAAAGTCATTTCAATATTATGAAACATTTTTGCAAACTTGTTTTGATCTCTGATAGAAGAGAAATGTATCAATCTAGTGAAAGTTCGTCTTATGCAACAAAAAATTTGCTAACTTTTTGAGCTGTTATTTAAACAGCGTATTGCATAAATCTGTTGAAATTTCATTAAAAAATAAGTCAGATCTGTAAACTAACACTGGTACATTTAGGTCATTAATTCTGATAAAATGCTTGTAATATCTGCTGTAATGATATATTTATTAATGAAATTGTATATCAAATTTCAAAATTTGAGATACAATCATTTTTTCATGTGTTTTTCAAAGATTTTTTGAGCACTTATTGACGTTATAAATCTGATGAAATTTCAGATGTAAATATATTTGTAAACTATACTAGTACATTAGGTCATTAATTCTGATAAAGTGCTTTTAATATCTGCTATACTCAATGAAATTGTATATTACATTTCAAAATTTGGGATACAATCATTTTTTCATGCGTTTTTTCATCGATTTTTTGAACACTTATTGACACTGACAATAAATCAGATGAAATTTCAGATGTAAAAATATCTACAAACTATAATGTTACATGTTAAGTACTTATAATATCTAATATAAAGATATGAAATTTTATATTACATTTGAAAATTTAAGACACAATCATTTTATGCAGCATTTTTATCGCGATTTTTTTGAATAAACCAAAATAATAAATCTGGTGAAGATTAAAGATCAGACGTAAAAATATCTATGATTGTGTGACCTGACACTGGTACATTAGGTCATGAGAACTCTGGTAACGTACTTGTAATATTTAAGAATTACTATGTAAATTATGAAATTATACCCAAGGAAATTGTATATAACGTTTGGAAAATTAATGAAACAGTAAGCTATATATTTATGGTTATAATATTTTTCCACTCCATATGTTAGTGAAAAATATGTTGAACTGTAAATCTCCAGTAAAATGGTGTAGAAAATGTAACATATATAGATATTTTTGGGATTAGAAGTGAAGCTGACATCTCCAACTTGTCATATTATTAGACATAGAAATATGTTTGCATTGAATTTTCCAATTCCTTTTTCGCTGATTGGTTTTATCTGTTATTAAAATTCTAGAAAAAATTACTTTTTTTGATCTTTCAGACTGACTAACTAGTATGTAAGCTAGACTCATGCATAACGTTTGGAAATCAAATACAACCAAATAAATTTGAACGCAAAAATTGGAATAAATTATTGAAATATGAATAAAAATCACACAAAATTAGAGTAGAGTGTGAACAATCTGATAACAACATTTCCCTATGTACATACAGAAGGAATCAAACCATGGTAATAACCATGGAAACCAAATAAATTTTAACCTACGTTATCATTGATGCTGCCCAGTATTGTTGTCAAGAAGACCTTCAATGTTACATTATTGTTCAATCGTGAGATGTGCCATACATGTAATGTGGTGATACCATTCAGAATTTATAAAATAAGGTCTACTTGATAACAGCATTGTACTTCATGATACTTGTATATATTCTGTTGAAATGAAAGTATATTTTGTATCAAGTTAATGCACATACCGCATTTGTACAAGGAAATTTTACCAGCATCAATAATATGAAAGAAAAATCGGGGAAAGTAATAATAATTTTGAATGTTTTGACTAATATTTCGAACACAGTGACATAGACACACGTTGTCGTGATGTGGAATGACCAGAGTATATATTCCACTGATATTTTTTTGGTGAACGTGGGTCATGCATGGTATAATGTATAATATTTGTCCTTAATGTTCATGAACATGATTCATGCAATCATGAAAATAAACACAGCAAGAAAACAAGAATGTTTTATGTTATATAATAATTAGATTAAAATCTGATGTTTAGTACAGGTAATTCTTTAATTGACTCACATTTGATTTCCAGTAATCAGAATGAAAACAAACATCTACATTGTAATGAAAATATAAGAAGCATGTGAAACCCAGATGTATACATTTGACAGACAGCAACCAGAATGATACCTGACGTTTAGGGCAGCTAAGTCTTTGATTGATTCCATAGACCTTGTGTTTGGCTCCATTCAATGAATCATCCTTTTGTTTTAACTGTTTACATTTTCACAGTAGAAGCCATCAAGATGAAAACATCAACATATGCACTATAATGACAATAAGCATAGTAAAAAAAACCAGAGGTCTATGCTTGACAGATAGCAACCAGATTGTTAGCTTATGTTCTTTGATTCAATTCTATTAATTTTCTGGAATCATCCTTGTGTGACATATTTACATTTTTTAGCTGTCAACAGTCAAAACGAAAATATCACTGAAACTCAGTGATTTGGTTAAATTTTGTATGATGTTTTGGATAACCAGTAACAGAAGCAGAAGGGGAAATCTGTTGTACATATTTTCATACTGTGTATAATTTCCTGGTGAATTCCATGAAATACCTTGATATTAGTCACATGTATATTTTAACACCCATAACAATAACACTATAAAACATGCTGTACAAAAGATAAATTCAAACAAATATAAACTTTATATGACTGAATCAAACAACTTATCTGCCCAAAGTATCAGATTTTAATCAGATCCGGACAACTGAGTTAACAAAACAAATATTTTAATACCGTGACCAGCTGTAACCAATGTATGCTACATGTAAATCACCGAGGAAAACATGTTTTTACATCAGATAGTGAATAATGCATTCCTGTTGATACTCGGGGCAAACAGAGCATACTTGCTTCTACGTTAATCAAAACCAAAATGTTACAAAAAGTCACAGGCCAAAAGATTATTCCAGTCGTGATAATAATTTGGTTTTTTCCCCGTCTCGCTTTCAATGATTTATATCATGTCTTTGCAAATGTCTTTCGTATATAGCTTAAATATTTTTCAATCTCATGAAACAAGTTATTGGCAATGTGATAGTCGTACACATTTTTCCAACTACAGTGTACTTGTAGAGATAATTGTTTCGTTTCTGAGTCTTAATCATCATGAGTTTTTCTTGTCATATGTTCACAAATAATGTCTTTCTTCCCAGACATGTCTTAATTATTTTCCAATCTCGCAAAACAAGTTGCAGGAAATGTGATAGTTTTACACATTTTTCCAACTACAAAATGAGTGCTGTACATGTCCAGATAATTGTCGTGTTTCATGGGTCTTATTGAATGGAGAGGTTTTTTGTCATGTATACAGATGTGATTCGTATGTGGCTTAATTATTTTCCAGTCTTGCATACCAAGTTGCAGGAAATGTGATAGTTCTACGCATTTTTCCAACTACACTGTATGTCATGGAGAGATATACCGGTATTATTTTGTTTTCAGATTGAAATGTAAAGATATTTCTGTCGTATCGTTCACAAATTTCATTCCTACATAGGATAACAATTTTTCAATTCATGGCAGAAACTGTTAAGTGCTGCACAGTTTCTGGTCTCAACATGTGGGATGTCTATTTTATTTTATGAAGAGTTTCATTCTTGTGAATCAGAGCAAATGTTCCTACAGCTCATCTTGCAAAAAGATTGGGAAAACATTTTACTGTTAATATTGTTGTATAGCGGTCATGTGATTTCATGAAATGGAAATTTTAACTTAAAAATTACTTGTTATTTATATGATTGTAAGCTTTGCAGAAATATTACTTTATGTCATTAAATTGTCGTGGAGCTGCAGTTTTGAGTATGCACGTACTCTTTTCCTGGAAGTTGCACTACAAGTAAATGCTTCTTCATATACACCCAAAATATACCATGAATATTACATGTTGCAAATCACAAACATATTACCAGGTTTGTAGAATATAATCAAAATGGCGGCTAAATGCATTTTACAACGGATTGACAACTCCTAGTTAGATTTATTTTTCCTTGAGTTATGAAAATTGGCTATTTGCACATATTACCCTTTCCTTCTAACCGGGAGTTAGTAAACCTAAAACCCTGATTGGTTTTCAGTTATAATCATTCACCGAAACGTAATCGGAGTTCGTGAAAAGATAGTTGTCATAGCAACATAGTTAAATAACAGTTTTGGATATTGCAACAAAATTGGATTTCTTTGGTGAAGATAACATGCTTTTTAATTAACTAAATGTCCTGTAGTATTTTTATTATAAATCCTTCCCTTATGGGCTTTATTTTTAAAGTGAGATATTTGATATCTGATGAAAAATTCAAAGCAGCTGCACAGTCATTAAGTTTGAATTCATAAGGTGAAAGAGCACATAGTTCTGTTAAAAATATAAATGTAAGCTCTCAGAAGTACACACTGATAATGATTTATAACGTAAGCTGTGATAGAATTAAAAAAGCAAAGTTTTAAGTGTTGTATTTCTTGTTAGAAAAATTAGGTGCGATGATAATTATAATAGCATAGAGTTCCAGTTTTCTCTTTGTGGTGCAAGTCAGAAAGGTTTATTTTCATAATAGTCAACATGAGACATGCATGAGTTTTCCATTTTCTTCACATAAGTCAAAGGTTATCCTTCGATAACAGCATGGATTGTGAGTTTTCTATTTTCTTCTAACAGGTCACAAAGGTTATGTATTATTAGCCAAAACAAACAGCATGGATATTGGATTTTCCATTTTCTTTTACGCATGTCAGAAAGGTTATGTCATAAGTTGTATCAAAGGACAAGCGAAAATTTCTTGTGCACATTTTTCATCAGCAAAATATCAAGTGTTGTCTTTAATACCTAGTTTAGTTCCTATCTGATGCGTTACAATTAATACCATCATCTCCACTCATGTATAGTCAAAGTCATTAATCTAGCACAGAAATTTGTGCTACCCCTGCTGGGCGAAGGGTAAGCAATGCATGTCAATAGTAGTCCCTCATAGATATACAGGGCAAATCGGACGTCGTGCAACAGAAGCCATATTTAATGTTGTTTGTCAACAAATGAAAAGCATGAATAAGTGTACAATGTATCAGATGTTTCCACCAAACTTTCATGTTGGCAACATTGAAACGAATAGCAAATCATACAGCAGTTGCCATTGACAACACCTTTGACTGTAATCAAAGTGGGTATAGTATTTGGTAAATACAATAAGAATACAAACATCAAATTTACTATTAAAACAATAATGATTCAATCAATTCTATAAAATTGAATAAAAAAATTATAAACAACTTTTCAATGATCCACCTAGGGCAAGACAGTCATTAATAATATTGATTAAAAAGAAAAAACGATTTATTTTATTATCATTTATCCCACATTCATTAAAAAAAATAACTTTTCAACGTAATGAACTGGACAATCTATTATATAATGAAACTCATCATTTACTAAACTTAAATTACAATTTTTACAAAATCTTTAATTTAAAAGGAACCTTCAGATTTGTTTTCCTTCTTAGCTCAATTTCTAAATTGACAGCAACGAAGTGAAAAATTGTCCAAGGTTTCAGCTGGTGTGTATATTAAGATTACTACGTGTATTTATTGCGTTAATATAGGACTTTGGTAACAGCAATCTGCTAATTGTAATTTGATAAAGCCACGAATTGGGTTAATATATGTAATAACACCATGACTCAAATGAAATGCAAAATAAAGTCCTTCTAACGGTAAATCTTGTTTCTAAGACATGGTACACTAATATGTCAACACTATTTTTAGTTTGAAGGTCAATGGGTGAGTCATTCCCAAGTTTAACTATAAAAGTAGCCAGATGGATGGCAAATTTTGGATTTTTTATTTATAAAACAACTTTACTATGTTTTCCTACTTGAAAGAAGAATGTGGAACAATATTAAGTCCTTGTGTAACTCGATAAATTGCCAACAATTAAAAAATATGTGAATGTTTGCTATTGTACTTACAATAACCAACTTGTCAGACACGTTCGAGCTTTTTGGAATTTATTGAGTTACAAACATGGATTTGGTATGTGTTATTTCACACTCTTTTTTGAAGTAGGAAAACATAGTAAAGTTTGTTTTATGAATAAAAAATCCAAAATAAATACCGATTTGCAATCCATATGGCCACTTTAAGCTTGATTTTCAATGCTGAATAACATCTGTTACACTGTTTACAACACATCACAAGGTGACAAAGTGTTATCAAGTTTCATAATTAATTGGTAAGGTGTGATTTGCAAAGTAGACATTCCAACTATAGGGAAATGGGGGGGGGGGGGTTAAATGTGTTGATTCTTATGATATAGGAATATATATTTGCTAATTATTCAATATTGCAAAATATGAAAGTAAGGAAATATAAATTTGCTAAAATTTTTAATATTTTTGAAATACTCATGTAGGACAAAGAATGAGGGAGGAGTCAAACGTTTTAATTCTAACGACTTACAAAAATATATAATTACTAAATATTATATCTACAACATGATACATCGTTGTAGGACAAACTGAGGGAGAAGGCAGACATCTTGATTCTAATGATTTACAAAAATATATCTTTACTAAATACTATATTTACAACATATACGTCAGTGTAGGACAGACTGAGGGAGAAGGCAGACATCTTGATTCTAATGATGTAGGAAAATATGTCTTTGCTAAATATTAGATTTACAAAATGTCACATGTATGATGAGAGGTCAAACAGTATTACTGAATATTAGAAATACAGGACAAACTAGATATTATACAATAAATATTGTAACATTAATTTGGTGTGATTGGACTCAAAAACTGACATGGATTACTGATTATATGCAGATATAGTAACATACCAGTATGGTTTCTTTTTAAATGAAATTTAGACACAAGTTAACACAAGGCAGGTATTTAAAAAACAACATGTGTAACAAATCCACCGTTTCACAGAATAGTCATGAATGTGACAGATGGCTGTTAACAGCCCACATCCCATGCATTAATTGCTAGTTAATAACTGATGCAACGTAACGAATATATCTCAATATTGCGAACATCCTTTACCCACTACCCCGACTGACTAGACCATGATATATATATGCTACTACAGTGTAACTTTATACCCTTAGGCATGCGTTTCCGAGAACAAGAAATCAGATTATTATTTGCCACCTAATACAAAATCGATGTTCAAACAGATCAGGTATTCATGATCTCGACATACATGGAGTGAAATTGCTCTTTTTTTGTATACATTGTAGGAGAAACTTCAATACAGCTACTGTAATCAGAATATGCTGCAGTAATTAGTTTCGGAATTGTACTGCGTACATGATCACCATATTGTATGTTTTATTGTACACTCCTGCCTACAATGAAAGTCTTCTCTGTTTATGATAATGCAGGCATCATACGATACATGTATTATTATCTGAGATGCAATTGTCAAAAACCATGTCACTCAAAATTTATTAATATTGGATAAAAGGCAATGGCCATTTATGTATTTCATGTTCAGATAAAACTTCATAATCATTTATTATCAAATAAAGCTTTGACAACATTTGATAATATGTGTAGAATTTAAAAGTCATTAATATTATGATTAGTTATTATTGTTTATTACTGATGTTTCAACAGCGCTCGTTTTATTTAATATAATTTAAAAAGTCAATGATATTTTATGAAATATAGTTATTTTATTACTGATATTTCAATAACTTTCACTTGTATATATGTTGATTTGAAAAGTCATTAATATTATGATTAATAATAGGTTTTCTTTATAGTTAATGTTTTGACAAATTTGATGTGAAAAATTAAGAATATTGTTCTTTATTGTACTATTTAACACTGATACAGCACGGGCAATCCAGCCTTCAGTTTACTAAGATAGACGTATACTAAATATATTGTTCTTCAATGTGGTAGATTACACAAGTGGGTGATAGCGGTTCCTTTGTTGTGCGATTCTAATCACCCTGTGATCAAGATAGTGTAAACATGGGAAGTCCCAAAACAGGACTGCAAGGTCATGTACAATGTAACTCTTAATAAACTAGTTTTCAGAGACGCCTCCCTACTGAGACTATAATTAAACCGACCATTGCAACTACCAGGGTAATATGTCATCAGCTCTCTTCTTTATGTTAAATATAGCATTTACAAGCCATTAATAATATGGTAAAAGTTATTACTGATGATTCAACAAGACATTTGATCGTATAATATCAAAACTTAATAAAGTCGTTCAATTAGAATAAATAACTAAAAGAGACCAAATTAGCATAACTCAATTTATGGACAGTTTTCTACAATCTTTTAATATTTATTGCATAATAACACATCATAGCAAGTGTGATAAAGCATACAAAAATAACACAGAAATTATGCAAAATCAATCCTATAGCAGACTGCTGGAGGACTGTTCACATCAACAAGATATTTTCCACATGGAAGTTTATCGTCTGAGATCAGAATATGCCAAAATTGTACATTAGAGAACTTACATTTACCTTTGAAAGGTAATGGAGTATGGTGGCTAGATTGAGGATTGAGTCCTGCACATTAAATAAAGACAGAACAAGAAAGATGGACAAAGCTAGTAAATGGGGAATTCAACAAACACTGATAAAGTATACTGCCAAGATAATATCCCCGGTGCATGCTTTTACGGAGAAATAATGCCTAGATCAGAGATAATAGCTTCAGAATGATAGAACTGAAAATTGATATGTATGCGATACTATACATGTACCTAGTGTTGAGTACAGCATTCAAAATGGAACAGTCAGGGAGCCAGGACTTTGAATTCGATGACAGTGACTCAGAGATTTTAACATGGCGGGTAAGTATTCAGTATCTGCTGATATAAAAGACACATATTACAAATAAAAACAAGTACTTATTCTAAATCAAAGCAATCGATATATATAGATGAAAAATAATATAATATATACTGTCCGTGTTTGCGTGGTCAACAGAGATCAGTATATATAGTCGTGACGTTTGTTCACCCGATTACAGTAGATTTGTATTTGTACTGACATAATAGTAGCAATTTGATGATCAAATTCTGAATTTTCTTATTCTAAGTAATTGCAGGCAGTGTTTTCATTGTTGTGTTGTTAATTATCTTAATTATAGTTTTGAGGATACGTAATTATTAAAGTAAGAGACAAGATACCTGCTAAGACATTAAGTGACGTTAATGAGATCGCGATAAAAAGGCATCTTATGTTGACTTTTATCTTATACATCTAGTTTAGATATTTTGATTATTAGATTATGTGATGTTAAGCCGTCTTGTCTGATAGAGTACAGGTGATTATGTTCTACATAATTTATGCTTCTAAATAACTAAATAACATCAGATGATGCAGATAGAGAACATGTAGGAGAAAAATGCTGCAAACAGATCATTCTTGTGTGTATAAATTTATGTGTTTAAATTGTGTTTGCCGATGTCGCAGTGTTTGTTGTCTGTGTTTTGATGTCCCTAATGAAGCGTTATTTAATGTGAAACCTAGTCGGACATTTACAGCCATCTTTGTACTCATTTATTGCAGATGTAAACACATAATTTGTACATCTAAATATTATTAGACATATAAATTAGGAATCCAGAATTTCGCGACAGAAGGAGTCTAAATGTATCCTATGTTATTGCAAGTCACACATACATGTAGTATACTATGATTTAATGGTTATCGTAACCATGTCAGGAAAGGTTAATTATATGATAACTTTTATAGCTTTAGCTGTCTCAGTTATACAAAGCTGAGAATGTAGCAAGTAAAACGTACTTATAGTATACTAGACTATATATTACTATTATTAGCAAATTGTGTTGTCTTTATACAATGATGGGCACTCAATATTTTGTTCTGATATAGAAAATATGAAATAGTCTGAAGAGGAGGTTACATGGTGATTTTCATTGCATGTGTTCATGTCTTCATATAGAAAATGTACATGTAGTACATATAAATACATGATGATTTTCATGTTGGTATTCAACCATCATTGTACTGAGGTCTGAGATTTGTGCAGAATAATTTTCTTCATGTTCAGTTGTCTTGTGGTGTAAAATTACATGCGTTGAATGGTTATGGTCTTGATGTAGAAGGCATTTGACTGTCCGGACAGTTTAAATGGTGATTTTCATATGCCCATATTATTATATTAATATTCAAGTATGCATATTCATTGTAATGATAGAGTTTGAAATTTGTGCAGAATTTTCTTGATTTCAGTTCTGTTGTGTTGTACGTTCAAACAGAACATTATTTATGGAAAGGTTATGCCTTGTTTTGGCAAAGAGTATGACTGCCTGTACAGTCTTAAATAGAGATTTTATGTGCCATAGTTGATATGTAAATTCATTCTATTGATGATGTGTGAGATGGATATTTCCTTATCTTTTGATCACTTGTGTTGTGTTGTGTTGTGTTGTGTTGTGTTGTGTTGTGTTATGTTGTGTTGTATGTTCAAACAGAATTTTATGTTGTGCATGCCAGGTTATGGCTTGTAAAATGGCAAAGAAGATCAACATATGACTTCATATTCAAACAGGTTTAATTGGTGATTTTTTTAAATCTTGATAGCCAATTACATGCATTGTACAGGTCTGAGAATTATTATTTCCAATATGAGATTTATGCAGAATTTCCTTGTTTTGCTGAAAAAACATGCATACAGATAGGACAGGACAGGACATACAGGCAGATTGTAACTGTCAAATCTGAGACACCATGCAATGATGCCATGCATTTTATGCTGCAAAAGTGTGGTATATTGTGATTTAGTATCAAGTGCAATGGGACAATCAGTCATGTCATATGTATTGACTTATAAGGAAATCCGGACACAGTTATGGTGATGTTCACACATTTAATGTACATTTAACTGCATTTTGTAGAAAAGTCTGAAAATAGAACATAATTGCCTGCTGTTCATGTGCTATTGTGAGTTATAAATTCAAATATAGCACCTCCTGCCTGTGATGAATACCTTTGTCGTGACAACCGATCGTTTGTACAGATTATGCTGGTTTCCACTTTAATTGCCATGCCTTTGACAATTTTTTAAGTCGAATTCCAGCCTAGCGTGTCTACATCGAACCAGGTATATTGCAAAAAGAGCAATATTTTCCTATTATTACTGAAAATGAATAGCAAGGAAGTGAATCCCTGTAGTAAGCAGCTGTGCGTGACATGTTCTGATGCCGTCAAATAAATTCAATTTAACAACACAATTGTATGCTTCACCCCGTTATGAATGCATATGTGTATGTACTGATGTAACAAGATTGAATACTGTATCCATCAGAGGCTACAAAGATATGATTTATAATATTTCATTATGTCGGATCTGTTATTTCAGTGGGAACTCGACTGTTGTTCTCTTTCAGTAATAAAACCTGATGGTTGTCTTCCTCTTTCAGTGGAAACTCGATTGTCATTTTACTCTTGGTGAACATCATGATGTACAGATAAATTACAGTGATTTTGCTTAAGTTTAGGTACCCTGGTAACAGCTGATGGAAATCTAGTAAAATTTGCATAGATTGCAATACCAAATACCACAATTTTGATGGGATTGACTAAAGCCTAGTAAAATACATTGTACCTTTAGAATTCAGAGAGATGGATTTAACCGAGTTACTATTCATAACAACAGGATGCAGCAATACATTGTAAGTTTGAGCAATGCGAGATTAAAGAAGCCAGCTGTGTATACCCCATAAATTAGTCTGACATTAATATGAAAGCTTTTATACTTTGGAAAATATGAAATCTTCTCTTGTTTTGCATTAAATTTTCAAAACAAAACGCAATGTCATGTATGATAAACGCTAGGATCAATAGTTTTCCACTTCATTGTGTGTCCGAATCTGCACTTAGTAATATAATTACAGGAAGAGTGTAGAGTCATTTGTCTTTCAACAAAACTTAGGAAACAAGTTTAAAACATTAATTACATTAATATGAATTAGTTGTTCAACTTTTCATTTGTTTAATGCATGGAGATCACAAGGTGGAATTTTTGCAATTTGTCAGTACGATATGCAAGGTTTGCGCACTAATCATTTCATTCAGAATCATTCATTTTATGATGTACATGTACGTGTGAACTGAAATGATCAAATTGAATTGTCAACTCCCTGACATTTCATTCATAACAGGTTTGAAAGTTATTGGAATAGTTAATCTTCTGTCCCTTTAATATCATTATGTTGTCAACCTGCTGGAGCTCCATCTTCAGTTGACTTGAAAAGTTAATCTGAATAGGCAGGATGCTTCGTCAGACAATTCATCTCCTCTGACCTGTCTCATTTTTCATCAGTAAACAGAAAGCACATACGTGAATGACTGGCATCACATTACAAGATTTATCCATTTGAAATTCAGTGCTTGTGTATGCAACGTCAAAGTTTCCTTGTCAGAGTTCTGCTTTGTGAGATTTACGCATATTGAAATGCAAAGTGTTTATGCGAACAGTCAAGTTACTTTGTCTATCTGAGTTTCCTGTCTCTAGAACAGTTATAGATAGACTAATGTATCATTGAATCACAGAAATAGGTACTTAATATCGTTCTTTGCTCATTTAGTGTAATAAAAGTCTTAACCATAACTCAGAAATTGTATCAAGAAAGATTATGTCGCAGGAAATAGGCCATAAATGATAAGTCATAGCAATAATTCAAACTTAAATTATTCATTGTTTTCTCCCTAATTTGCATTATTGCACCTTAATTATTCATGGTTTGTCTCCCTAATTTGCATTATTGCACCTTAATTATTCAGTTTGTCTTCATAATTTGGATTATTGCACCTTAATTATTCATTGTTAGCCTTCCTAATTTGCATATTTACAGTGCTGACCTTCATGCTGTGTAGTATACCGGATGGAATATATTATTTTGAAGGGATATTAACTTTCACATAAAGCTTGAGTCAACACAGTTATTTCCCTGATTAAAAAATGAATATTGGAAAAACAAAAATTTGTTAGCATTTTGAAGCACAAAAAGAAAACGGAACAATGAAAATCAACACGAAGAATAAATGTATGTATTATTAAAACCTCTTGGTTCTTCCTCCATGTTGTTGGCATACTACTATAATTCAGTATGAGATGTCTGACTTGCAAAATATATTGCATGATTAAAAAGTATAAATAGAACATGCTACACAGTCTAGAGTTACAAAAACAGAATGAGCTTTCGGTCGGTACATTTGTAATAGTATACAGCATATATATGTACTATTTTAAAGGACCATGATTTGAAAGTGATGATGTGTTATTTTGGCATATCGTATTTTTATATTGCTGAGTGAACTGCAGACTGGAATTTCTGAATCACTGAGAAGTTTTTTGTAGTACAGTACACACTTGAATGATCAGTTTTAGAATATCTTTGGAATGCATACCATGTAATTGGGTCCTTCATTCTTGAAGTATCACTATCAAGTCAGTAATTAAACACTTCCTAAAACACTACAAAGTATTTACCAAAAGACAAGGTAATTGCATAAACTCATCTGTCAAACTTTAAATCATTTTGATGAGATTTTCAATCACAAAAAAGAAAATTTTATCACAAATTGGTCGCCACATTTCAGATATTGTAAAAGGATGAGTTTGATTTGCAAAGATTGTGTTTTTGCTATTTTGGTTTTGCCACCTTGTTTAAAGCAGAGATCTAGAGGAGAAGGGGGTAAACTTTACATAAATTTCCACACCAAAGACACACAGCATTTCTGTCAGTGTGGACTATCCTGGTATAACACACATGAACCTGTCCTAAACAAAATACTGGATGAATACAGACCTGGAATGTATTTTACATTAGCTATAGCAATTAAATTCTTCGATATTCCTGCTCTTGAAATAGCAGTGTGAGAGACTGACTATCTGACTTGACAGTGTTAAGTTGTTGTGCCAAGATCTATTGAGCCAGATAAGTAAATTCTGTTGGACTAGCTGGCTTGACAGTGTTGTCGCATCAACATTTATCACACCAGATAAGTTAAGTCTCTGGGGCTAGACTGGCTTGACAGTGTTGTTCACCAGAATCTGTCAAGCAAGTATGTCAAGTCAGATAGTCAAGTCTCTGGGCTATACTGTCAAGTCAGATTGCCAAGTCTTTGGGCTATATTGTCAAGTCAGTATCACAAGTCAGATAGCCAATTTAGTCTCTGGGCTATACTGTCAATCCAGTATGTTGGGTCAGATAGCAAAGTCTCTGGGCTATACATGTCAGTATGTCACGTCTGATAGCCAAGTCTCTTTGCTATACTGTCATCTCAATATGTCAAGTCAGATAGCCAAGTCTCTGGGCTATACATTCAAGCCATTATGTCAAGTCAGATAGCCAAGTCTCTGGGCTATACATTCAAGCCATTATGTCAAGCTAGATTGAAGTCTCTTAGCTATCTGGTTTGACGATTTGTTCACCAAAATCTGTCAGGCCAGATAGCTAGTAGTCTCTTGACTATTCTTGATGATTACAGTATTTCAATGACAGCTAGGAGACTGTTGTTCTATATGTAATTACTTTGTACTAGAACTAGTAATCTGGAACATTGCACTTAAGTTAAAGTACATTAGGGTTTTGTAGCAGGAAGGGATTTGATAATAGAGACATCTACCAAAGTTCTTCTTGTCAATCTAATCTTCCAGGTTGGCCTTTGAAGTTTTTTCGGTACTAGGTTTGAGAATTCCAGTAACAGAGTAGATTACCATGATGCCTACTAGTCTAGTTCCTTACGACTGTATTCCAATTATACACTACATTATGCTCATACTATATGTCTAGTCAATCCCATTAATCGAGCACAGAATTCTGTGCTTCCCCCTACATCATTCATAAACATGATGATGTTGTCGCGTCCCCATGTGATTTTGACTGGAGATGGAGCATGTGGAGTTTGGTTGGACATTTGCACATCATATCAGTCCTTCAAACATGAGAACATGACCAATGATGACAACAGCCTGTCAATTTGTGATCGATTACTATACTGACACTGCACCATTTGCACCTTGAGTAACAGGATTGACTAGATGTAGTATGAAGATAAGATAGTGTATAACCAGAATACGGTCATCAGGAACTAGACTACATGATACCACAATTTGGATTAGGAACACTGGTAGAATATATTAAATCTAGAGAACATGACAAGATTGTACATGTACCTACAGTTCTAGAAAACATTAAGTTCAGTGCATATATATTGATGTCAAATCTTTCCACGGCTACTTCCCTTTCTTAGTATATAGTATTCCTAAACAAAAAAAAATCATGGATTTCATATCAAAATAGGCAAATGTTTTTATTTGAAGTGTAAGAAGTGTTATAACTTATTCACTATATCTTTGGTTAATTTCGCATGTTGAAAAATTCACCGATTTGAAACATTTACATGAAATTATCATGTATGTATGGGTGTATCAAAACAGCATCTGCGAGTAAAAAAGTGCTACTAGAAGTTTCAACAAAACACTGTTTGCGACATGTAGCACTTCTGTTCTGCTATACCTGTAGCACTTGCATTCTGCTACCGCAAGCACTTCTAGTAGTTCTACTCTGAGACCGTTAACACCTCTCTTTTGAGATCGGCAACACTAGTAGCACTTCTGAGGTACAAATGAATTTTCTCACGTCATCTGTGAAAGTGTCAATATAGTATTGTGGATGTTACTAACGAAAACGCCGACACACGCAGTCGGCTAAATTTGGAAGCGACGTATTTTCGTCAGGTACATAAGTAAAGTACGGTAAAATCTTTCGGACATGCAGTTGGGTACACTTTAGGTGATAAACTTATATGATTTGTAGGGATTACCACGGCCTTATGGCATGTACAGTCTGCTTGCGCTTGCATGGGAGAACTCTCGTCTCTCTGTGATGTGATCACCGATCGTGCCGAATGAACTTTTGAAGTTTTGACACGACACGTGCAGCCCTGCAATTGAACTGCTTCCGTGTCAAATGATGGAACTGTTGACAACGTGTCGGGACTTTATCATCCTTTGCAAGGAACGTGAAATTCGTTCCTTGTAACACTACTTTCTCATTGAGTGTGATTTATATTGTTTGCCATTTGAGGACGAAGCCGCAACGGCCACCACTTGGTCCAGCGATTCACACGTTACGTCTCGTCTTTGAGCTACGCAAGCCGTGGTGTCGGCGCGGCGGTCCCTTGTCACAGTGTCGGCGGTAGACAAGTCAAAGGGCCGCAAAGCAATATGGCGATTCACGCTCTCAATCACACCCTACAAACCGATGGGTATAAATTTGTGTGTTCCTCGATGAGGATCATTCTCGTAAGAATAGCCAAAGTATTCGTACCGCACCATCAAAAGTATCATAATGTCAACATTGCAGAAGAAACAGATAGAGAGCTGGGCCTTACTAAAGCGACAAATCGATATGTTCGGGAAGAAGACGAATTTAGAAGTGGCCGTCGTCATGACGTACTTCGACAAAGTAACCCGTAGTAGGAAGTGTATGACACACGGAACAGACGGACTGCAACAGGCAGTTCGCAGTAACGTAGACAACTTAGTACTGCCAAGAATTACAACCGTGCCTCCAACCCAACCAACTGATGAAAATGAGACGGTTGTATTGAACTACCGGACCTGAGAGAGACACCACAGGGTTGCCTGATGAAGATGTCATTTAATGAACTCCGATATCTCATTCCGAGTATCGTGAAATCTTCGGTCAATAGAAACCAGCCACTGTGGGGCACTGCTGACAGTAACTATGTCACAGAAAACGCTCCTGCATGGTGGCCTGCCCAGGTACCGTACTGCAACCCTTGCAAGAAACCAAAAGACGTGACAGGTTGGACCGATCAGCTC
This sequence comes from Glandiceps talaboti, assembly GCF_964340395.1. Lineage (NCBI taxonomy): Eukaryota > Metazoa > Hemichordata > Enteropneusta > Spengelidae > Glandiceps > Glandiceps talaboti. The sequence goes on along the minus strand of NC_135568.1, from coordinate 11,233,075 downwards.
AGATCAGCTGCCAAAGCATGCTACCAGTACCATGACAAGTTACACTTGACAGGTAAGTTGTTATTTTTCACAGATTGCAAATAATGGGAGTGCAGCAGTGGGGGAGCTAGTCGATAGACGTAGCACTGTTATTTTCTTGTGAAGCCCTACTAACCCGATCGCGAGCATGCGATCGCTGTAATTTTGGTGGATATGGAAATGCTAGATTATTTTCGTTTTGATTAGAATTCAATAATTTAGGGATGAAAGAGTGTCATTCACTGTTAGAGTCGGTCAGCAACACAGTATGTGCTTACATGTAAATTATCTTTGGGAGATTTCATGTTCCCGTATTTGTCAAGTACCCACCTCTGCACACTAAATTTTTAAAAACAATTTTTAAGTACCCTCCTTTAATTGTAAATTATATTCAAGTACTCCACCCCAATCTACAATATACATATTTACACCCACAAGCAACCATGGTATACTTTCGTTATGCAAAAAGTTTACCTTTCAAAATTGTTTTAAAACAACCCAACCTATTATTCTAAATTACCAGAGTCTAGAATATTTTTATAATTTTCATTCCTATTGTGAATTACAAAATTTTCCCTGAATTTTTCCAAATGTAACCTTGCTTATATATATAACAGTTAATGACAGACATCAAATATTACAATCACAAAACACTGAACAAAGATAACTTCACTATTTCTAACACAGTAGTAGATTTAAAAACTTGTTGCTCATATATTTTTACTAAGTCACTTACTGTACATCTTTGATAAAATAACTAATAAAAGCTTATTTTTTTTCAAAACATTTACCCCATTTCCTAATATCATCTCTTTCATCTCAAAACCAAATATAACCAGTTGGTTTGTTTCATTGAATGTGTACTAACCATTTACCATAGTTGCCCCATCAATTTACCTATGTTCCTAGGCCTTAAAACATGCTGGCTTAGAATTTTAATTGTCTTCTTTATTATTCCAACCATGACATGAAACTTCTAAGACACATGATATAACTGGTATGTGTCATACTTCCATGCCTCCAGTTCTACTTGTTGGCTACCCTCTACTGATTGGATGTAACAAAACCACTGTCTTTTTCTTTTTTGTCTCTGTAGGTGATTCCCAGGTAGAGCCACAACAGTGTAATGGTAAGTTCATGAGCTTTCCTTCTTTTTGTACTTGAAATGTACTATTCTTTCAGTCATGATGAGAAGGGGATTTAAGTATTGAACCACATTATTTTGTCAAATATAGTAATGCTCATAGTTTTTATGAAATTCAAAGAAAACCCAGACATGTGGAGAACAATAGATAAATTTTTTCTTCATCAAACTACATGTACATGTAATTGAAAATGCACACCTGATCATCTTACAATCACTTATAAATACACAAATTATTCATTTTTTTTTTGTAGATACGTTGCCTGGTGAAAATGTACCTCCAGTATTTCCTACACCAGCTCTGGAACAAATTATTCAACATTATTCAACTTTGAATGAATCAGACATGAGTAAGTACAGTACTTTTAGAGCGTCTACTGATTGATTAATGCTATTATGGTAATGTGGCTTTGTTAGATATGAACATGGTTACAGATATATCTGGGTTGACTGATGTCAAAATCTAATTGCAGCCTTATAATGTTAACAACATTTTTTTTTAGAGAGAGCTATGCACTGCAAACTACAGTTGCAGATCAAAACACCACTATGTTTTTAAAAAGTTGGAATTGAATGTTTTACATCATGATTCCCTTGTCATTATTTTTTTCAGATACACTCAATATGCAGTCAACACCAGAACTTCCTGATCCACACATGTCATTGTCAGCTATATTAGATCACGAGTCCATCTGCACTGCTGCATCATTATCATTTGATCAGCCCCTCTTCCAGCTTCCACACATCAGTCAGCTACTTCCACTATCACCAGACCCACCTACAACACACACCAGCCAGCAGCCTCACACATCACCAGACCCACCTGCAACACACACCAGCCAGCAGCCTCACACATCACCAGACCCACCTGCAACACACACCAGCCAGCATCCTCACACATCACCAGACCCACCTGCAACACACACCACCCAGCAGCCTCACACATCACCAGACCCACCTGCAACACACACCACCCAGCAGCCTCACACATCACCAGACCCACCTACAACTACAACACAACTAGTTCGAAGAAGTCTTAGACCACCAAAACGAACCTTGAAAGCAGAAGAATACGCCAATCGACGCACACGACAAAAGAAATAAACTTTTGAATATTTTTTTAAATAAACTATTATTTATGTACACTTATTGGTATGTTTTGCATTTATTTTTTGAGAGTATGCTAGTGTGTTCAGCTTGCAGATTAAACTTAAGTCTGCTATTTGTAACAGCTGCCAGACTCAAACTTCATTACATATGTAATTACTAGTAGCACATCACACATACATACATACATATATACACAAACATATAGTGTATTACACGACAACATACTTCAACAGTTCATTTATAGTTACATTTTTTTTATTTTGAAAATGATTACAGCTGATTTGACAAAGTAAAGAACAAAAATAAATGTTTACATATATAGTTTACTAACATAAGTTTCCAAAGACAATATCACTAACGTTACTGGTATAAACTTTACTAATCTAGTTCCTATACAGTATTGTTACCATTACATGTAAAGGTCCACTCACACAGGTTGGGGTTTAGAAACCAGTTGGAATCTGACTAAAACTTTGCATGCAACTATACATTTTTCATGTATTGACAACTTGACAAAGCCATGCTACAGAAATATTGCAAAGAAAATGTGCCAAAAACCTTGCACGTCAAACATTTGCAACAAGAACTGCAAACTTTATAACAGTACAAAACAGAGAGATGTCGATTTTTAACATCCAAAGGACAATCCTATCAAAGAGAAATTGGAGTCACAATTTCCTACAAGTGGCACAACCCAACAAATTAGATTAACCAGAGAAACAGCACTAGAAATGGCTTAGAAATGCTGTTAGGCACTAGATTAGTAAAGTTTATACAAGTAACATTTTGTTATAGTCTTGTGATGTTGTCACTCTACTATGACTCAGGGTCAGGGGTATCAGTAACGAGTTCATTCACCTACACAGGTATTGGAACAGGGAAACAAGCTCATTAAAAGCCATGTCAAATCTTTTCTATGGAACAAATTAGAGGTTAAAGAAGTCCTTCCTATTTCTAATTGTGGATGTAGTCAATGTGTATTTTGTAACTTATTTCGTGCTTTGTCATGATTCCTGCATTACATTTTTATGTGTATCATGTTACCAAGACATGAATTTCAGCGTTTCTGTTTTGTCTTCCTGTTGGTGATAGCAAGGAACAGTGCTGCATGAAGGATGAAGTTATCTGGGAGCATGTAAGCTAGCTGCGCCTTCATTCTTGAAATAGTTGCATTTGTCTGCTCGCATATCTGGCTGTTGAGATTTTTTATTTCTTTGTTTGCTGCGTACATATTCATATTGTATCCTGATGAACATCTGATGGAAGAAAAAGTAATAAAGTATAAGAATCTCAGCTTTGATAATGAAAAATTGATAGCATTCCATTTCAGACATACAATACATTAACACAATACTATGTATGAACATTATCTGGGTAAAAAAATTATAAATGAGGAGCATGAAATGAGCATACAATAATATGCTGTTGAAGTCGGTGAGACCTTTTCCTACATTAATAAAATTTTGTATAAAGCAGAAGGTAAATAAGAAAATGTTGTAACTTACCCTGTGTGGTTACACCAATGAAGTCTGTCTACCAGGAACATTGTGTTCTTGAAAAATGCTGGTTCTCTGTGAAAAATAGAAAATGTCATGAAAATATCAATACCCGTTTCTACTAGTAGTCCAGGAATTTAAAACAAGTCTATTTAGAGAGTATTAACAGAGCAAGAGAGAGATAATGATGTAATAATTTATCCAATTTGTCATGTGTACATCTTACAGACGGTACATGTTTTGTTAATTCACACTAGTATTAATAAATGCTCACCTATTCAAGCAATACTGGTGGAGTTTACAACAGTTATCATAAATGATGATTCTTGGTGCTTTATCAAATCTTTGTTTGATTATCCTGAATGGTAATGCTGGGGACTCGTGCTGCTGCATGACTTCAAATCCTAGACAGATTTTATGCTGGCAGTAGATGGTAAATATCCCTGGAGACAGAGTGGGATGGCCTTTAGAAAATTTATTACAAGTGTCTGGTCCTCTGCAAGCACGTTGCTCACCTCTGTTGTCTAATGCATAATTACCATTTCTGAAAATATCAACAAAAAACATATCTTTGTCATGAATAATTTTAAGAAATAACATTACATGTGTAACTAGAAATATTTTAAATTTTAAATACAAATACAAAGAGCGCTTACTACAGACAACAGAAGTTGTTTATATCAACACTAAAAAGGTTGTGTTATTAGTGAAAAACAATATAAACTTAATATTTACTGACCCATGCAACTGTGGCATATTTGGGAAAAAACTCAAGGACATCAGTGGATCTCTGTGGTTTGGTTGAAGGTATTGGTGGTCATTATATGCTTCTGGAAACTTACAGCGCTTGAGGATTTCTTGAAGGAGATATCTAACATCCTGTGGCAAAACACCATCACTAGACACACCTTCTATGAAATTAGTGAGAATTGGTGCTTCTTGTTTAAGTAATTGTAGTTTTTCTCGATGTTGGCTGTGAAATACATTGAGTCCTTTAATTATGATCAGTTTGATGACATGTCGAACCTTGTCAGTACCTTGAAACAGTGAACAGGTGGGTGAGTTGCGAGCAAGGTCTTGTAGAAAGCTTCGGTACATGGTTGGTGCAAGAAGATGATTTCCATTACCACTTAATCTCTCCAAGACATCAGCTAAAGATAGCAAATGGTCATGTTTTCTAAGAAGTTCTATGAGCTGTCTATACTTTTCTTCAGAAAGTGGAACTGGTGGAAGATTACTTTGATGTTTATAGTCTGGGTTGACTCCTGCAAACTGTAAGAGTAGCTTTCTGGCTGGCAAACTAGGAATAAATACTCTGTCAGCATGTCTGGTACCAGTGATAGGTGGGAGATCACTAACATCATCATCACCATCACCTTGGCTGAAGTCCTGTAGTAGTTGTTTTTGAAGGCCAACACAAGTACCATCACAAATGATCACGTCTGGAGTTGTGTCACATATGTCACACTGGAAAGCTTCATTAAAGTCTATGTCCAAGAGTCTGGCAAATCCATTCCAGGCAAGACGGAGTATATGTAGAGGGGAATGGATGGTGGTTGAAAGCATTTCACTGTTGTCAGCATAAGCCCTGTATGATAAAAGAAACAGACAAAAGTGATTATGGCTATTTAGTAATATGTTTTTTGAACTGAAACTGTTTTATTAGACATATTGACTTACATGTAATATGGTACACCCTAAATAGTATTGAATAACAATGTGTGAGTAAATGTATAAGTGTGGTTGTATACATGTATGGTATAACAATATTCACTGGAATTTATTTTTTTAATCCATTCCCAAAGATGAGTACCCAATGAATCATATCATATAATACTACTGTACCTGAAGACATATTATTGAATACAAGGTATATACATATACGTACGTATGAAATGCTGCAAGAGGGTTCCTTCCTGCTATCATTAGGTGCAAGTAGCTGTATAGCAATCCATAGTGGATGAAGTCACGATTGTTCAAGTTGAACAGCAGATTCTCCCTGCCATCATAGAAAAGTCGGCAACTACACAGGGAGCGCTCCAGTAGCTGGATCACAACCAGCTACCACGTAAACATTACCACTAGACAACTTCCAGTACCTCTGACTTACTTGTAGTTGTCTTAGATATTCATTTCTAGGACTTACATGTACATCATCTTCAGAACTGATCATCCTGAAATTAGAATGATATAAATACACATGTAATTTGACATACAGAAACATATCAATAATGACCAAACTAAATAAATAATGGACAAAGTTAAGCCTCTAAATAAAGGTGTCTTAATTTCTATATCTTTAACACTTTTGCCTTAGGGACCAGTCAGTTTCTTCGGCCTGGGGTGGGGGTGGATTGGTAGGGGGGGGGGGGGAGGGGTCACCCTGTTTTTGAAATTGGCAGTAGGGGGGTCATGCTGTTTTGAAAATTGTGGAAGGGGGGGGGGGTCATTGTGTTTTAGATTGTGATGGAAGAAAAAAATCCTTTCTACAATGGCATATTGCCTTGTGTGAAATGTGGTACATGTCAATATTTGTTCTTGTCCCTGTTTCTTACATGAATTCTTTAACATTACTTATTAGTTCAAACCTAACTATACATATTCATATACATGTACTGGTATTACCTACCTACCACACTAGTTACAGAACATGTCATGTAAATGCTTGGCTGTTTCACAATCAATGCTTCGCTTATATTGCAGTTTCTCAACCCCACTCAATCCACTTTATTCATGAACGAATGAAGGAATGCAACCATTACTACACAGAAAATGTATTAATCTGCTGATGACACTGTGTTGCTATTCACTAGTGATGGTTTATAGATTCACAGTCCCAATTAAAACTATTTGAATCTTTTTGTAATAAATGACAACCATCAGTGAGTCATAAAGAAACAAAAGTAATAGTACTCCATGCAAATATCAAAATAAATATAGTGTAGGGTTTTTTTTCATTTATAATGAAAACTTGATTCTGGTATGTTTGCATTATACACTTATCTAGGAGTTATTGATGTTTTCTGGAAATATTTTCTGAAAATTTTAAGAATTATTATACCAGAGTGGCTTTGAGAATAAGGTCATGTGAAAAATAGTGTCCTTATAGAATGTCACTTGTTGGGTACACAGCTTGTACATAAATAAATAAATAAATAAATCTCCTGTTCCACTGGGTTTTTTTATGAAGTAAAATCGAACACAATAAATCCACTGATAATAAAATAATATATTCACTATTTTTGCAGTTTGCCCCTGTTCTATTCTACTTTATAAATTTGTGGCATTGAAAGTTGGCAGACACTGTTTCAAATTCAAACCAATTGATCGTTATGAACATATTTTGGTTCATTTGTTGCGAGTTTCTTATCTTATTTCGAACGGTCACTATGGCTACGCTATCGCTGTTTGGGTCGAGAGCGAACTACAGACTGGATCATGGAGTTCATTACGAGGTCACACATGTCACATGTGTTATGATGGAGGACTTTTGCACGTACAAGTAGGGAGAAGTATTTCTACACAATTCAAAGTGCGGTTGGAATACACGTTTAATTTCAATTACTTTATCTAGTGGTAGTGGTATTTCTTCCTGCACTATGATTTACTATCGAAGTCGTCATTCAGTTTGAAAAAATGTTCTGTGATGCTGGCTGAACAAGTGAAATCGTCTGATCAGCAAGGTCTCTGACCTACCCTTCGCAGCGAATAGAACGATCGGGATCAAAAATGGCGACGCGGTGTTCAGGAGTACCGCTCCTGTGGTTTTTTACCGGAACACTGGGATGGCACCGTTCGTCCACGAAAACCATGGAGTGTATTACAAATAAATCACGAGAACAAGCAGACATCCCAGTTTGCGTTAAACGATAAAGTTTGGTGAGGTACTCGTACGTACACGTCCCTTCGATTCAACCGTCATCGCATATGCATGCAAGGTCCGGCTTGAGTCCGTGTACGGGTAATTAACTGCGTCCGGGGGCGGGAGGTTAGTGGGTTCATGGCCACGGAAACGTAAAGAACGAGGACCACTCGATGCTATAGATTTCAGGAAAGTGAACACAAATAATTGTAATAAAAAAAATCGAAACAACCTTTCTTAATTCTGCACTGAAACGGAGTAGTGTTATATTTGCTTAACGTTGCGTCTGTTGATAACGATCATAAACATTGACGCTGCATTACAAGACTTCGATGAAAATGTAGAAAAGAAAGTGAAACACTCACCTCATTGGTCTTTTTCTGGTCACGGGAACGGCCGACGTATTCTTCCTCTTCCGACAAGTTGATAGTAATGCTCTAGTGGTTTGAGCGACTATACAACGTTCAATGAATGATTTGCTCGATGACATTGTGACGCTGACAAGGACTGGTGATGTTAACTCTGATACGAATTTTTGAATTATGACCGGTCGTTCAACAAGCGTCAGTAGTACAATACAAATGCTAGTTTAGCATGTTTAGTAGCAGAATGCAAGTGCTACAGGTATAGCAGAACAGAAGTGCTACATGTCGCAAACAGTGTTTTGTTGAAACTGCTAGTAGCACTTTTTTACTCGCAGATGCTGTTTTGATACACTCATACATACCTCGAAATTATAGGTTTAATAATTCTGATGTAAAAGGTCATAGTGGTCAGCTGATATACATGCATATGTCTGGATGATATTCTTGATTGTTTGATAACAAACATGATGTGTTGCATCACAATAGTCTAGATGCTATCATTGGTATCAAAATTATACAATAATAATTTTGATATAGCGCTTTCCCATTCTGTGTTCAAAGCACTTTACAATTATTACGCCTGGTACGGACTCTATCTCTGTACCACTGTCTAACTCAAGGAGAAATCATGAACCAAAAGTTATTCATGCAAATGAGTACACCACCAACTGTGTAAATAATGTATACATGTGTAGGCATCCTGATCTGACAAATATACCATAGTTAGATATTAGATAGCTGCCCCAATAAACATTAACTTATCATTGGGCCAAATTCTGTGATTGATTAACAAAGACATGATGTTTTAAATGACTGCATGGGTGACTTCGGTTGAAATTGAAATTTCATGTCAAGACCTCATTAAGCTAGAGGTAAAGAGAGATCTTGAAATTTGATGCCATGAATTGCATCTGAACAACGTACCTTGCAATCACTTTGTAAAAATTCCCTATCCAAATTCTGACCATTGCATTGAGTTTGGCTTATCTGCACAACGTCTGAGTTTTAATTTGGTAAAAGGGAAAGTTTTGTTGAATGTCCTTAGTTTAATTTTATTAGATTTTCCATGCATGGAACCCCACAGTGTGCTTGAGTGATGGCTATACTACATTTTAATAGCTAATTTATCTTTCTGCTAGTCACTGTACACTGGCTTGATATGTAAACAAGCACTAACGAGTACAAAGTACGGTCCATCAATACTTATTAACTAACAAATTACGAATTTGTTGTGTGTTGATTGGATTTTAATGAGTAGATATTTTTACACCTCTTTCCAAGTACAACAGCAACAACATAATGAATTGAAATTTGAACGAAAATTTGACAACAACAATCCCAGGTACAGCTCCTAAAGTTTTTTAACAAAACAAATCATGTCTCCATTTTCAGTTGTTTGTCATATGCTTGCCAAAAAGTGTGAGATAATTATGGCGCACTATAAAAAAAAAACATTACTCATGCCTTTAAAGTGACACTGTACATAGTCTTTTGGCAAGTGCTTCAGTGATATATAGTTATTTCAGATATGACCTCTGCCTTACAGGAAACAATGTTTCTTAATACAGTCCAAGAAAGAGTGGCCTACTAAGTGAAATCTGTCTTAAAAGTGCCCTTCTTAAACTATACAATATCCTGCAGTGAAATTTTATACTTAGTCATAATAGTTTTGGTGCTGCCTGTACACCAATGGAGACGTTCGTTTTAACCCATTAGTCTCCGACCTGTTTGACATACCGGTTTTCTTTTAACGCTACATGTCAACATCTGAGTGAGAAACCATACATTATGACTAAAATGTAACAGTACTTGTCATGTACATGTACATGTATATGAAAGGAGTACATTAGGTAACATGATTAATTGTTCTTTCTTGTTCAATGTGACAATTCTCCTTCATTTGATATCAAAGGGAGTGTACTTTCCTGGCGAGGTCACATAGTTGCACTGTAGCACACCATATCCTAGTTTCTAAGTGTACATATAGTTTAAGCATAGACCGATGAGTATATAAAACAGCTGAAATGCCATGGCAGCCATCTTGGATTTTTTGCCGACAGTGATATTCAAATTTGCATATCATTTGCATAGTTGAAAGATATGCTAATTTCATATCCATCTTAGAGAGTGGTTGAAGGAGAATGACAAAAAGACTAGCAATTGGCAAATTTCGTAATACATGTAGTAAATTTTAGATGAGTTAATTTAAATACGATCTAGCTAGAATGTCCAGAAATGATTAAATTAGTTTCATTTTGTGAAGTCTCTTGAGTGTTTTAAAGTATTCCGGGCTGAACAAAAAAATTTATAAGGTAAAATTTAGTGTCAATTTACATAATTGTTTTTTTAATATCACCCTTATCAATATATGATAACGTGAAACTGTATATTTTCCAGGGTGTAAACCTTAAGCAACATCAATAATAATATATTTTGGCACCACCATGGGATACATTAGATATAAAACATTTATAACAAATTCAGAATTACTTTATGGTGAGTTTCTTTCATTTATAGCAAACCCATAAAACATACACATGTACAGTGTACATAAAAAACGTCAAATCAGAGAAGAGGCCTCATGTCTAGATTTAGTTTTCTTAGAATAGCTAGAGATACACTCCATGTAAATGAGGTATCATATTTTATAAATATAAAGTAGCAGAGATATCACTTTTAAAAATGATTTAATGCAGGCAACTTTTTGCTAACCACAAAGTCCTTAATATAACTATTAACATTTCCTTTCTAATGGCTTTGCTGAAATATTTTACTCTAAACTTCAAAAATAAGTTTACAGTTATAATTATGTTAATTTTTGATCATATTTATGTAAATATTCTCTATTTTCTAGACAGTTCTATATTTCATAATTCTGAAATTAGATGCCAACACATGGTGCATAATCAATTTACAGCTAAAATTATTTAGGCTTGATGTTTCACTCATGGGATGTTACGTTTTTGACACGAAGATAAACATATTTTGACTCTAGACTAACAATAACAGAGACACATTGAACACAGCAGGATCCTTTACCCAATCACATTGAACACTGGTAAGCATTGCTACTCGTTCACACTGCAGTAAAAACAGGCGTCTAATGAAAACGTGATACATGGACTTTGTTTATTTTCTAACTGATAATCAACATTTCAACTTGACTTCTTCTACATCCCCACTGTGCATGGCACAATTGTAATTGTTTCTTTTGCATTTAAAAGTTGTCTAAGGGTGTGTATTAAATGCCATGTTACATGAGTAAAACACCAAGCCGACATCATTTTAGCTATAAACTATTATCTAGCCTACAGCCAGGCGTAAATATGGTTGTAATGCAATTAGGCCAATTGCATTTAAAAGTTCTCGGACTTATTCTGTCAATATTTTGCAAGGCATTATTATTTAATATGATTTCTGTCAAATTATTACAAGCCTGTTATCATACCTCAATTGCATGGTATATTTCAGTATAGAAGCCTGAAGATTCCTCAGACTTGTTTACCATAAATAGGTTCCATGACATATCACATTGATAATCAAATTTCTATCAAATTATCAACCCCTGTTAACCTTTGCCATCACCTGTGATATTTAATTTGTTGTCTGTCGCCCAGCCCTGGCCCGACAACCATGATTATATCTAGCTGTTAAAATATATGACAGGAACTCATCCAAGCCATTAGAAGTGATGGACTGGAAATATGATATTTCACTTAATGTGTCTGGAATACTAAATCTTAAAAATTATGCTCAATTGGAAATGTCACTTTGAAACCAACATTTTTGCATTAAAGTTAATATATGTCAATTATTGAGTGTTTTATTAATAATATGTGAGAAATCATATGAAATTTGCATGGTTTACAAAGATATCAACACTATTTAGGTCAGGAACTCTATAAAGGAAGAAACAGAGTTTTATACCATCCATCACAAAAAAACATTGTATGGTCACCATATGGTATAAATTGTAGTGAGTGGTAAATTTATGCATCTGTGTTTTTGCTAAGGTTGAGGAGCCCCGGTAACAGAAAGGGAGAAAGGAGTCAAAATAGTAGTGTTTTCCCATAGAGTAGTCTGTGGTGATCTTGTTTGGGAAATCAGGTAAAATGACATGGGATCCCTGGTAGATTTTACCTACTTACAACCTTTAGCAAAAACACTATGCATAGAATAAGTGTAATATCACACTGTCAATATCACACTCTTTTTTCTAGATTGTAATTTGTATTTACTATGACTCTGACTACACCCGGACACCTTGGCAGGTTGTGCACTTCCTGCAGCAGGGAAAAGTGGGAAAAGCAAATGCAGTTCTCCCGCCACAGACAACTGATAAATTGTATGAGGACCTGACCACAAGCAATTATATCTTGTACAAAGATAAACGTCTACCTATTAAAGCAGCCAAAAGAGAGTTTAAATGCTCAACATTACAGAAACGGAACCATTAAAATGTACAATGTACGTCAACATACTTTGGTCAGCTGTTTGTTTTTACTTAGCTATCACCTGTCCACTACGAAAGTGTTATTTTTCTCAGTGAGTACCTATTAACGTGACGTCTGGAACTTTATCACACTAACATCATGACAAGAAAGCTGCGCTAGAATTTGTAATAGCTAGTCCATAAAGAGAAAAGAATGATATACGGAATATGTGGTCAAACTCATGAAATCTTATCATGTACATGTGTACGGGGTGGGGTATACATGATGTTCTACTTCCTAGCATTTCCAAGATTCAAGTCAATTTTCCAGTACATTTTCAATGGTATTACTTCATGTTGCTGGAAGCCTTATCAAAAATATTTACTAAGTGTTTGCATGTGTTTATCAGTGTATCATCTTCATGTAAAATTGTCCTTCATACTTCCAGCAAAATCCCAGCATCACGTCAATTTTCCCACTTGATAGTACATTTCAGATGACATACTTTGAAGTGATATCACAAATATATTTGCATGCTGTTATCTATGTAGTACACATCTTCAATCTTCGTTTATCAGCAAATTGTCATGTATATATAATATATGCAGTAATTTGCATGTTGAAATGGAGTCGTCATGACAATAGATATATATTAGAGAGTTTTCAAACATATCCTTGGATCTTATATATACCCAATTTTGAAGGTAAACCAAATGACATTCTCCATGACTCATGTACTTGTTAAGATAAGAGGTTTTAAAGTAATGAAGAACATTCTTCACCCTCTCATTCATAGTGACTATAAACATGTATGAGGTGATAAAAATTGTAGGGAGTTCTTCTAACATATATGGATCTAATATTTACCTGATTTTGAAAGGAGATACAACAACTGCCACCATGGCACATGTTTACCAGAGATAAGAGGTTTTATGATCAATGAAATTTGGAATTATTCTGTTCACCATCTCTTTTGTATTGACATATATACACAAAGTCGAGAAAATATTGAATATGTCTGTGTTGATGTAAAGTAAGAATCTAAAATCTATACAAGTTCTCCTCTACGCTCTATCATCTGGGGCATTTAGAACCAATTTTGTTTAACTGGTTTTCCATCTCTCTATGAGTTCTCACTCTTTGTCATCTATGATGGCAGTTGGAAAAAAACAGATTTCCATCTAGATGTGAGTTAATTCTGAACTCTCAGCTCCATCATCTAAGCTAGCACTTACACACAATTTTCATCTCTCTCTGAGTTCTCACTCTTCGCTCTATCATCTATGATGGCAGCTATTAGAACAATTTCATTTACCGGATCTCAGCTCTATCATCTAGGCCAGCATTTAGAAACAATTTTGCTTAACCAGATTTCCATCTCTCTGTTTACTTTAATAAGACACACACTGAAGTCAGGAATATAACTTTTTTATGGAATCATTATGTCAGTCTTGTTGGTATTAAAAGTGCACCTGAAAATCTATGAGTTTGAGATCTCAAGGCTTTTTTGCAACGAGTTAAAATTCCATTCTATCCTAGACCGCATTTTGAAAATTTGCATTTACCAGATCTCTGTCTTTCTTGTTCAAGCCTTAACATACTGTTACGTACAAACATACTGAAATCAGCAATTTGTCAGTTATTGTGTGTCGTTGTACAGGAAGATGTACGAGTGAACGCAATCCCTTTTGCTACTGCTAAGGCTTAATTCTACTCAATTATTCAATTTGGTCTTCAGTTGATTTCCGCCAACTTCTTAAGTCAAAACCCGAATCAAGGACACATTTTGAAGTCAGGAATATGCATATCAAATATATCTGTAGTAAACATTTCACTAGTTTTGCAAGGGAGTTTTTTTGTGCCTGGGGAAACAATATTTCATGTAAAACTAGAGTGATTCATTTAATTTGTATTTCCAAACCTGTGACCCAAATTAAGACAAATTACAGCCTGGTTGACATCATTTCACTTTATAGTTCAAATCATCTCTCTTTCTAAGAAATATATAAATATGAAATAAGCAAAATATGAAATATGATAAAAAACGAATCATGTATAATTATTAAAAAGAATTATAAATAGACTGTATGTAATGTATATTAAAATCGTGTCTGTTTGATTGATGTGTGTAAATATTGCCTGACATGTTTTTTGGATAATAAATAGATTATACTAAATGAACACAAAGACAAATGCGACACAGCTATTGTCAGATTTATATTACCTGAATATTTATTTAACAACATTTGTGACACCTAGCTCATATTTGATACCTGCAGCAAATGTGTATCGTATGTTTATTATTCTGTTGCTATTTATTTAGCACTTGTAATACCAACTTTGATTGTATGCTTCCCAGGGAGTTGAGAAGTAAAAGGCTGTTGTGCCACTATAGATCCATGCCATCTTAATCTTGACGACTATATCTTTAATTCTTGATGAGAAAAATTATCCCAGTTTTCGCTAGTACTGCTTTAGTAATTCATTATTTGAAAGTCATTTTTTATTACGGAACAAATTAGTATTTTGTCCGTTCAGTACCATGAGCCTCAGGACGTCAAATTCTCACATTTAAAGATTTACTGACTTGTGTACTGGGATAAAGCTTTCGCCTACCCACTACCATGTCAGTGAATTATTTAGTAGCAAGGATTCTCAATGAATAGCTGCATTACAGCTAATAAAATACCTGATTTTATTTGGATGAAATGAAATGTCAAACCATGTAACAACTCAGAGGGATATATGTCATGTGTTGATTTATTTTACACATAATTTGTCCAGAAATTGAATCCATGACAGCCTTGTCTGCTGTGAAATTCTAAGCTTTTCCATTTGCATTATAGTGTGCTTGTTAGATGAAATGCAAAATGAGACATCTGTCTATGATGAAGTTTGAAAAAAAATCTGATACCTGTTTGTACAAATCAGAAATCATCTATCATATATGTGCTGTGGAATACAATTTCTGTTTTCAAGAGATTAAATTTTTGATGAAAAGGATTCTGGTTTCCATTTTTCATGGATTTTATTCTCAAAGTTATAAGAAAGATGCATTTTAAAATGAAACGCTAATTCATTACGCATTTCATTTCATCCCCCTCATAAAAGTGGATCATGTTCTCCAGATAGACTTTATATTTCAAATCCGAGATATTATATTCTCTTTAGTGATCTAAAAATATGATAACATAAATGTATTTCCTGTCGTCTAGCATTACTGAAATTACCTTGTCTGGAAAAAGATGTCCTTTCTTATTGGACTATTAAATATTAATGGTGATAATACTGTCGATGTCGATAGATACTGTGTTCTCATGATCTGATGCAATACGGTGGATCTGAATACTCATATGTTGTCTGTTCTCATGATCTGATGCAATCTGGTGAATACAGCACTCTCATATATATCTTTCAATAACTCATCCAGAACTTAATTTCGTAGAATTTGTATCATTTATGGTGTACATTATCTCAATCCGTATCATTTATGTCGTATCCCTAAACTTCTCAGAATGCATATCATTTATGTCATGATCTCTCTAAACTTCTTAGAATTTGAATAATTTATGTCCTAAGTTATCTCGTTACTTCTCAGAATTTGTATCATTTATTTTGTAAGTTATCTCTTAACTTCTTAGCATTCTTATCATTTATGCCATATCTCTTAACTTCTGGGAATAGAATTCAAAGTTATATCATACATTATCTTTTAACTCCTCATGAATCCATACATTATTCTATGTTATCTGATTCAAAGTACTTCTGTAAATTATAGCTAGGTTTAACATCATTAAACATGGCCTTCTTTGTGACAACAATACCGTACATTTACACATTGCCCCAGCAGAAAAATAATCGCCCCTGAAAATAACTAGGTTGCGGTGATTGATAATTACATTTTAGAATTCAATTTAACACACACAGAGAATTTCAACTCAAAAGCACACAATTTCCTATACATCAAACAGAATTTATAGAAAATAGTTATTATCGAAAAATTTATGTGTTTTGCACTGGAAGCAAAACTCCAGGCACATAATGTCGTTTGGGAAAATAGACTCTCTAACAATCTGACAGGTTACTAATGTTCAGCAGCTTCAGAATCCCTTTCCGTTCTGCTGGATGGTTATAGCCTACTGCAATACTGGGCTTAGCCTGCAGTTTAGTTCAGTCAGGACCTGGTATAAGCCCTTCCAATTGCTAATTCAGGTTGATAAGGTGTTAGTGTCAGCAAGGTGTTGACACCATGCTGACCCAGTGTGTTAGCTCTGAGCTTAACTGATGCTTTCTCAGTCAGAAAGCATTTCTCAACTTGCACTGTCCTGTAGGTGCAGAATCCTGACTAAAGATTACTCGTGCTGATTAACTCCGATACACTTTAAGGCTCCAAAACAAAGTGACAATGATAAAATAACAATGTCTCAATATCGTTTTTGATATGCATGAAATTAGTTTTGTCATGATTTATTTCACCCTCCAGTCTCATTCTGTAGTTTTGTGTTACTCATATATCTAACACATCATAAAGGTCCTTAGCTTGACTGACAGACAGTTCCTATCTTGAAGACAATTGACTGATGTTCCATACATCCTGCAGGCCATTGACTGATAGTGCTCCTATGTGGATAGATGTGGTGACAATTCTAATATAAAATTTACAACTAGTTATATCTGATGGGCTATTTGAGACTGCTGTCCCTAGACTGTACTAACCTATGAGGCAATCAGAATGAAAAATTCAGCTCGTTAGTGAATAATCTCGACGGGCATTAATTGACACGTGACTCAGATATCAAACACAAAAGTCATGTTTATAGTTCAGACATGGATATAGCTACTAGCTACAGGGTATGATATAATATAGGCCATGCTTGCATGGCAAAGTTTGACATTTACACGACTGGATTGAAATACCAAGGGGTTAGAGTACAACTAATTAGATTTTCCCTTATTGTGTGTTTCGTGACAACAGTTGCCAAAATATATAATGAAGCCAAGAGGAAGAATCAAGCAGAAAAAATCTTGTTATTGAATTAAGCACACTCACATTCTATGTTACAAGTTATTGTAGTTCAGTTTAGACCATATTGTCCATTTAAAAATAATGTGTTGATAATAGTTCATGTAGATGACGCATCAAACGTTAATACAGACAGAAGTTCTCGGCCTGTTTTGCAAATATCTACCATTCATATTTATTATCGTTATGTGTAATCTTTAATCAGTGTAGACGAGAAAATTTTGTAAAGATTGTAGTACCCTTTTTACAAAGAACAGCAACTCCAAATATTAGCATAATGTTATTTAATAGATCGAGCACACAAGTTCAGATGTAATATTGTAGGTAGTCATGTAATGAGGCTATGCAAACTAGTCGCCCACAAGACCTACTCAAAATACATGTACTTCAAGATTATGTTTGTTCACAATATTTACCCACACTGTTATTTAAGGAACACTTTGTACATCCAGAAGAAACACATGTATAATAATATCAGAAGTATTGAGTTCACTGTGAGAACATGTACTTTATTGAACTGCCAAGTATGTACATAAAGACTTTGGTAAGTAAGAAAGCATAATTTCCAGACATCAATGTTGGCTTCACAAACATAATTTGTCTTTTCAGCTGGACAGAATAACCACGGTAACTGAATTATCTCACAAATAAAATGTCCTGCCTTCTTTTTGCTGTTGTCACTTCAGGGAGTTGTTTGCTGACTGTACTTGTACTACAAGTTGTAAGATGTCCAATTTGATTTGATTCTGTGTGACAACCCTGTCTTGCTTCTTACTGTTTGTCTTAGATCGTGTGACAGGAATACATCAATAGAATTGCAATAAGACACTTGCCAGAGCCTTTAATTTGGTTCAAATTACGGTTCCTAAAAGTGAAATTCTGAAATTACATCTTCAGTAAGCACACTCTCAATGTACCTTAGGTGATATAGTATATGTTTATTGATTAGTATTCATGCAGAGTTGGTGAAGTAATTCACACATGCTGTTTTACAATATTAACAACTGTCAGTCGGGCAGGATGATGTGTTGGCACCCAATGTGGAGAATAAATATAAAAGAATTTTCTGGGCATATTTTACAAATTTATCTGACATCCACCACCCAATGTGAGTGCAAGAGTTTCTGAATAACTTAATAAAGACAGGGAATTATGTAAGTTATGGTAAAATTCATGGTGTTCAATATTTGTTAACGTGACAATTGAAAAGAAACTTAACACGCATTTGGAAGCATATCTGTTTACACGACCAGTATTGCGTAAGTTTAATTTTTAGTGACACTTCTTCTCGAGGAAAATCAGTTTTTTGGATATATTATAACTTTACTTTTGATTCCTGCCTAAAACCAAGGATATTGGAACAGATCTAGACCCCTCCCACCCTACCCCATCAACCATACTTTAGCATGTACACCATTTACAAACCAGGCATTCACTCCCAGGTTTGTACATCACTTATCTTATCAGTGGCACCATAAGGATTACATACAGGATAATTCATTGTACTGGACCGTTGTTTTCTTTAACTCTGCCAGACATATATGTTTTCCACTGCTAGTAATCTATCAGAAGCCCTTGAGTGTTTATAGGCTAATTAGATACAACGGATAGCCAGACAGACAAAAATAAAATTTCCATTATGTCTGACGGTGTTTTATTGCAGTCATAAAGTATCATATCAACAGCAAAACTTTTTATGAATGTAATAAAGATTTTTACATTAAATAAACTAGCTGGAATTTTTTAGACTGTTGGCTAGACACACCTTCCTGTGTGTAGTGTAAAATGACATTGAGAATTAAGAGTATGTATATGGGTTCTATTACATGTACATTCAGATGAGATTTTATCTTTGTAGCATACGTAATATGAGTTGTTGTCAATGAATATTTATTCATTTTTATTGCTTTAGAGGCATGTAATGAAACTTTTTTCCTGCAGATTATTAATTTAATAGTTTCCATCTTTAAATGGCACACAACATTTTTAGTTTGCAGAAACTGTTTTAGTTACATTGTACATTTCACACAAAGTTGATTTTATCCAAAATATCTTCATTGGTATCATCTTTTCATCTAATGTTAAGTTCTGTAACATACATATTAAAATATATGCAGCCTGAAATATTTTTTCATACCCAAAATTATCTCTTCAATTTGGGTGTTATGTAATGTATGTACAAAATTTGATCCAAAAGTTTGATGGAGACATAAATTAAGATAATTGTCAGACTCGCTTGAATATCAGGGTTTAAGAAATACATGAAAGATGGCGACAGTTTTCTGGACTCTGACCCTACGTTTTGTTAATTTTAATCAAACATTAACATTTCATGTACAATTGAGAATTAATCATTAATATTTCTAGGCAACACAAATCACATCAGCTGTTGGACAGGAAGTGAGGGTGCCAGTAATATTTTTCCGACATTCAGACCAGAAATGAACAAGAAGAATAGATGTTGCATGTGTCAGACATTGGATTACAAAAATTGAGACCAAATTTTCGCTTGATTGGGTTTTAAGTGTCCATAATCTTGGCAAGGCCATTAACTATGTTATGCTGGTCATTAATTTCTCTTCCTGAGGAAACAGGAGCCTAGATATTACAGTCTGCAAATCACGACAAGTAAATGAACCATCAGTAATCTGTACTCATGAAGAATCCAACATGTTACAGAATCTAGGCAGCCATTTTGCATACAAAAAAGATAGGTTCTTTTGACAGTATGTTTTGACCGACTCCCAGATTACTCTATGTTTTGACAACTTAGTTGAAAAGTAGAAAGTTTAAAATAAAATTGATTTGAAATGACTTTGATGGAAATGTGATTACTTTTAAACTAACATTTTGATATAAATTCATCAATAAGAATTATTCTTACAATTCTAATCCAAAATAAAAGTTGAACTTGGCAAAAAATTTCTGAAAAACAAGAATATTTGTTGGCGGGAATTATCTACAAACATGGTTACATTTAAGCCAACTTTTTTGATATAAATGTATCAAATAAGAATTATTCTTACAATTCTAATCCAAAATAAAAGTTGAACTTGGCCAAAAATTGATGAAAACAAGAATTTTTTGTTGGAAATTATTAAAATGTAGGAATTATTTACAAATGTGGTTACTATTGATATAAATTCATCCAAAACAATAATGACATTTGCCAAAAAAATGTTGCAAAAACAAGAATTTTGTCAAATCATTTTGTCGGAAAGTACTGGTACATGTATCTCATAGACAAGCTGCTTCATTAGGAGTGTTTCCCTGTTGGTTGTAAACCTTGATGTGACATTTGTGAGACAACATTAACAGATTAAAATTGTACACTTCTTTACCAAATGAAACCTAATATAACACCCCAGCTGTCAGATACAAGTAAAATCATACACGTGAACTAGCTGTCAGGCAAATATAATCATAAATGTACTAAGACTACCATGTAAGTGCCATGGCCTTGCTCTTTTATATTCAAAGATACAGAGTAAGAGGTATGGCCTTGCTGCTCAGACAAGGCAATTAGTATTCTGACTAACAGTGCCAATGTTTTGTTTTTTTACGTTTGTGTGAATGTTTGTGCGATTGTCAAGGCCATGAACTACATGTACACCTCTGTGTAATGAATAATAAAGATACCATGAAAGAACAAAAGGTAAATATTCGTAAACAGTACTCTACAGCCACTGCATGTAGTCACTACAATTGCATTTCAAGAAATTTCTCCAAAATGACAAATACAGACACTGAGCCTCGTACAAGATATAATTTAAGAAATTCTATTAATCTGAAATCTTGGCTTTTGAATTATGCTGTCACTATCTGGTGACTATACATTTGAAGAAATGTTCTCCCAAAACAAAATAAACCTAAAACTTCACTTCTTTTCATGTGATTTAGAGAATACCGTGTTCAGCTGACACCCCATGTCTACAGCTAGGTTACCAAAATTACATAATTTCTTGATATTAAATTATTTACATAAAATATTTCATGATAGAGTTGACAGACATTTTCCTGTTCACATGTTCAAAGGTGTGAAATTTGGACCTACAAGGATATCCATTGTGTGAAATGCAAAGGCGTTGTAAGGCGCTCATAACAGAGATTATTTTCAGTGGAATGTAAATAAGTCACCGTGTGATACAAAATATTAAATGGCAATAATAATGCTTGGAAGTAAAATATTGTTCTTGCAATAATCCTCACTCATACATGTACTTTTTCTCAAAACACAAGTGTTCAAAATCAGTCTGTATTTTCCTGTATCGATAAGACTGTACAGTGATTAGTTACGCTGTCACATGATACCATAGACGGGGAAATTTATCACACCGAGATTAAGATGACAACGTGTGATTGCCATGACAACTGAGCAGTTTCAGATGCAGATTAAGGCATTGGTTAAAGATTTGTATTTGAAATATCTGAATCAAAATGTGACCTGATCATATTACATCTGGAAATTAGTTTGCATATACAATAAAAAACTTGAAAAATATGCAAATGAAATGAAACAAACTTGAAAAATTTGCATATAAAATTGAAACAAACTTCTAATTCTTGTCACCCAAAATAAAACTGTACTCCCTAGGCATTTCATAAAAATAAAAATTGTTTATTTACATACATCGTATGACTTCTATGCAACGTGTCCATGTACACTACACATTAATTATAGTCGTACCTTAAAATAAGTCAACTTTTTAGTCTGACTCTCAAGACCCCTCGCCTCCCAAATGGTTAGAAAATAAATGTTAAACTTCCATACTTGAACATTTCTGATGATAAGTATTAGATCTGATACATTTTTTGTTCGATAACATAATTTATGATCTGTAAAAATCCATTGAAAAGATGTATTCATCATTTGTTAAATATGTATCCTTCCACACAAAAAAGTAGTGCTGTACAAAAAGTTATTTTTTTAGGGAGAAAGGGTGCATTTCATGGCATGAAAGATGATTTTACTACGATATGTGCCACTAATCATTTTGGTATAAAAAAGGAAGAATTTACGTTTGAATTGCTGCAAGTACAACTCTCCTGATAAATTTTATTAAGTACTGGTGTAGTCTAATAGTCAAAAAGGCGGGAAACTACTTTGCGTGAAAGGACAGCATTGAAAGATTCCCATTATGTGAAATGATCTTTCAGTGCAACATACAGACTTTTTTGCTGACATATCGATTTAGATTTCTAGTGCAACAATTCATCAGTTACGAAGCTTGGCATCTTTTATGGAGCACAAAAATTGAATAGTATGTTTTAGATTTTCTTCTAATTCTTTTCCCTGAGTGCTTCACTTTAGCTCATTTGCTTGAAAGTGCTGCCAGTACAATTACACAGTTGCCTTAGGGAATTTCAGAACGCTATATGTTATTAGTTTGAAAGAGTTGCATTTAACGCGTTGCCAACCTCCAAAGAAATTGTAATAACTGAGAGGTCTTGGGTCTCAGCTTGTTACGGCTTTGCTTTCAATGAATACAACCACTTACGCTAATCTACTTTACGATGAACCATTGCAAATGTCAGGTGTCGATTGTTATAAATTTGACCAGTGCTAAAGAAAATAGATGTGTTACGCAAGTATTTTGTTGTTTGGAATGAGATCACCCCAGTGGAAATTTCCAGAAAACATGTTTGTCTTGTTCCATTGCTTATTAAGAAAATTGATGTATTATGCAAAATACTTGGGTGTTCTGATTGTATATATATCCACGTCCACACCCTGGTATCAAGATTGCCCTCTAGTGGCAATTTCTTGAAATGTTGTGTGTCTTTATAAGCACAGTCAGCAAACGATGATGACACTTTATTACGTACTATAAGTGACTTATAATACGTAATATGAAATGCATTCTTTACAAAATGGAAATATCTTCATCACAGCAATCGATCTAGCCTTAGCTTGTAATTTGATATTCTCACGACAAACAAATTTATTTATCTTTTTTTCTAATACTGTCAGGACTATATTGAATGATAATAAACTGCATTATCCCATCACCAGATAAAGTAGTAATTTATCAAATACAACCACTTAACACCAATTTGTGCCAATTATCAAGTGACAGCTGGTATTATAGCATACATGTAGTCTTCATGTAAATTCTGATACACTTCCAACAGTATATAAAAACGTTTCATTAAATGCTGGTCAACAGACTTAAACTGGTCATTTGATAGTTTGGTTTATTGCAAGATGGTTCCATATCTTATTTTAAGTTATCCTAATTACTTTATACTTGTTCTATTTATTTATTTTCTGCATCCCTTTTATATCAGGGGCTCACTAAAAACATTAGGAGCAGCATTTACATAGAATCAAATACATACAAAAAAATTTAAATATCATGTTAAAATAGCAAATAATAACTTCAAAGAAATAATAAGAGATAAAGAAAGAGATAAAAAATTACAATTCTCCATCAGGTTAAACATGTTTTCCTATGCTCCATTGCACTACTTAGAAATTGCTGGATAAATTTGTCAATTTTTTTACTTAATAAAATGTTATAATTTTTTGTACTGTCTCCTATAAAGAGGCTTAACAGTTCTTTGCCTTGTATAAAATCTTGATATAGGTTTGTCTCTGTATGGTTAAGTAAAAGATCTTTTGTGTTCTTCATTAGGATGTGACGATAGGTAGAAAGGCTTTCACACGAAAATGTATTTAGATATATGTTGTATACATTAATCCATAAAGCATTATCTGTAGCAGTTAAGTTATTCTTGTTCTTAATTATCACTACAGCCTCAGTTCAAATCACTTTGATTGCAGTATATAACTTATAAGGGTTCAGACTGTGAGCTCTGAGTACCGACTTGGTTACTTTATAAAATTAACCAGGTCTGTTTGTATTATGGACACCAACTATGATGCTTCTGTGATGACCATGATAAATATCTGAATTAATCTCTTTTCTTTGAGTCTGCTCTCTGTCTCTCTGTCTCTCTGTCTCTCTCTCTGTCTCTCTCTGTGTCTCTCTGTCTCTCTCTCTCTGTCTCTCTCTGTCTCTCTCTCTCTCTGTCTCTCTCTCTCTCTCTCTCTCTCTCTCTCTCTCTCTCTCTCTCTCTCTCTCTCTCTCTCTCTCTCTCTCTCTCTCTCTCTCTCTCTCTCTCTCTCTCTCTCTCTCTCTCTCTCTCTCGTTTTCATCCTGTGATTTATAGAAAAAGCGAGCTCAAATGTTCTATACTACCTTCCAAGATGTAAAGTTGACAATTATTACTAACACCTTTTTGAGAACCTCACAATCACAAACACAGACTGCTAAAATTGAACACCATGGTGCAAGGACTGCAGTTAAAAATAACTGTTCTTGAGTTCTATTTGACTCAGTTGAGATGTGAATTAATCTCGAGGACATGTAAACAGCTGTTGTGTGTAATGAGGACAGATTACCAAGTATTGCAATAACAGATTGCTGGGTATTATATGTGTAAACTATGATGACACAGAGAGAGTATAAATCATTGCACAAATCATACCCACAAGGTGTAGACTACATGTATGTGGTCCAGAATATTTTCCTCATATTACATTCCCTGGAATCCCCTGCTGCTTTCCCATCTTTGCAGCATTTGAAGAGGCCCAGTCTGTATCATTTTATGGTCTTTGGTTTTTAATTTCTTTTTAAGGGACAGGCTGTAGCTTTGTTGCCATGGTTACACTTGTTTCCAGGGACACAGTCTGTAACTTTATAGTTGTTAGTGGTTACTTTTGTTTATAAAAGGGAGAAGCTGTGATTTTGTTGCCATGGTTACTTATCTATTTTGGTTTCCATGTTCACCTTGTATAATTACCATAATCTTGCAGTCAACATCTGTGTTCTTTGATGGTTTGCGATTTTTCCATTTGTGTGAATATAGCGCAGGGCTTGAACTAGGCCATATTTGTTTACAAATATTTCTTTCTTTCTTTATTGTTTAATTTTAATTTTAATTTTTTTTACATTTAATTACATTGTCATTTAAAAGAGGCTCCTTCTTGACTGATTGCTGACATGCTCTAAAGGTTGCCACTTGAGGGCGCTCATTAATAATTAATATCCATACTAAAGCCAAAAGAACAGTTAAAATTAATTTAGAAAAAAATACACAACCAGCTTTTCAAATTGTTACTTTACTACATGACACCTTGTAGGGAAAAGATATTTTTAAAAATGCAAAAAAAAATGTAAAATTAAAAAGAAAAAAATTAATATTTGTAAGTAAATATTTGTAAACAAATAAAGCCTATTTCAAGCCTCTGTATATATAGTTAAGAAATTGTCAATATATGTAAGCTAAGGATAACATGTTTTATTATAGAAATATCCAAGTAATATTTTGTAGTGTATAAACTAACTTGAATTTGTACATTAATTATCAATAGTTTGTGGAAATTTAGTGTGGAATGTGTTAGGCATCTTCATTCCCATTTTCTGCCAAAAGCAAATAAAATTTCCACTATCAAAATACTTGAGTATTGTCACCAATGATACAGTCCAGAGAGAGGCTACTAGGGTCATTTGCATACACAAGGGTGAAAGGTCAAATCACAGATTGACCTTGAAAGTTGAAGTTAAAGCAGTTGTGTATGAGACTACACCATGTGTTGTGTGATAAATGTGGTTTAATTGATTTATATAACAACTGTCAGGATAAATAACTGCTGACCAAACATGCAGGATATAGCTACTAGTACTAGTAGCAGTGCTTTGCTATCAGAGAATTCTGGCTCTAAGGTGAGTCTTCAGTCCAAAAAAATCGGTATTTTTCACTTCACTCTTGTTGTCGAAGATACAACTTTGGAAAGTGAAAGGGTGCTACTACAAGTTCAACAGGTGTGACGGCAGTATGTGTGTTAAAGTTAAATTTAGTTCAAAGTGTGCATTTACTGACAGCAAATTTACCAAAAAATACCAATTACAAATATGTATACAGAAAAGGTCAATGATTCAATATGGCTACCAGGTGTGGCTGTTTTATTTCATACACGACACAAATTGTATAGAACTTGAATAACCAGAACTCTAAGTGTTGACACTGCAGTGTACCAAAGTATTTCTTGAAGGCTGAGTTTACAAAGGAGAATTGTTCAGGTTACTTTTGATATTCAACTGATTTCACTACCATTGGTTTATATTCCATCTAGTACTCGTAGGGCTAAACAAATTTATCAATCACTCCAAAAGTCTCCGGGAAGTAACAATTTTATTTCATTTTTCTGTCTGACTAAATGCTATAATATAAAAAAGAACATGATAACTGAACTAATTAAATGTTATTACAATGACCTAAGCCTGTTATTAATGGCTGCACAATTCTAGGCTTACTTTCATTCTCTGCTTTTATTGGCCCACTTTTTATTGTTCTGTTCATTGGTTACATAAGTTCAAAGGTCAACATTTGGCACAGAGACACAGGACTTTACCTTTGAATTACATAATGGAACACACAGATACAAAAAGACAGTTTGAAAACAACTTGGTAGATTAGAGTTAACTATTATTAGTCTAACTGTCTAATTAAGTTGTCTATTCTTTAGATAAATCATTAAAATTTAAACCTGCTGTCTTGGGGTTGTAAAGCACTTTGAACACAGAGTGGGAAAGTAAGTATAAAACAAACATGGGTTTTACAACCTGATGTCTTGGGGTTATTTATTTCTCCCGTTTCCCGTCAATTGATGAAAAACAAAAGAATTGAAAAGAAGAAGCAATGGTTGTTTATATTCCCTCTTCCAAAACAAAGTAATTGAAGTGTACCCATTATTTATCCTCCCAGCATTTGTTTTTTAACTTTTATGGAGTGAACTCTGTGTTTATGGTTTTAACCGCAAACATCTGAAAACATACTCCAACAATATTTTATATTGCCTACAAGTGTTATTCCCGATGTTTTAAAAAGATAAAGATTACAGCTGGGATAACATTTACAACAACTAAATCAACTACAGTATCAGCTGTTATTCAGACAACATGCCTGTAAAATCCCAGTAGAATTTGACATCTGTTTTCATACTTCTTAAAAGTTGACTTTTTGCATCCGTGCCAAGGTCTGTTTTGTACAATGAATGCAAATTGTTGGGGCCATACTGTGACTTTATGAGGCAAGTTTATTTTCTTTGGCACCCACATGAATGAATCTTTCATGCAGTGCAACAAATTAAATAGTTGTAAAAGCTGAACATGTTACAAACAGAATAATTCCCTAGACAACTGTGATCATTGGTTTGTCATCACTTCATCTAAGTTTACAATTGATGTAAACAAGTCAGGCATACACATAGATACGATACAATTGATAATTACCACTCATAGCTGCCGGCATTACAACTACTCTACAACAATTCAGACGTATTTCAAAACACATGCCACAAATACTTGCCAGGGTATGAAACGTCCACGATATGCTGCGTATGAATCGATATGTCATCCATCTACCAGGCATAATGATAAAATTAGAACAGATGTAATGTACACTACATTCAAAGAAAGCTGTAAATGCAATTTTGTGATAGATATATATATATATAGAGAGAGAGAGAGAGAGAGAGAGAGAGAGAGAGAGAAAGAGAGAGAGAGAAAGAGAGAGAGAGCATCATAATGCTAAACTTTAAACCCTTCCAAAGCCATCTTTGTATACCCAAATACAGATATATACCAATTAAACTAACACAGTGACTTGCGCTTGTGATGAATTCAGAACATTGCAAAGTAGAAAGTCAAGGAAACTGACTGAGTTTGCTCACAACAGAGCTCAAACTTTTTTGCAACTACTTTTGAAATTGTTTCCTGAAAGTCTTGTGGCCAGCTAAGGAGTCTGCTGTCAATCAATCATGACCATGTTGTCATAAAGTTGACCTTTGCATGACCTTACCGTGACCTTTTATACTGACCTTACTTGACCTTGTTCATGATTGAAGTGATGGCCAAGGTTATTAATGGGTATGATGAAAGCAATGTGGGAATAAAGTTTATCCTTGTAGTGATTAAGTAGATATACAATTGGGCACTCTGATTATATGGTGGCATTTTGATAGACTGTATTTTAGTTCAATGGCCTTGGTCATACCAGTAGAATGATTACTGGACCGAGAAGTAATCAAAACTGCAAATAGAAAATTCCAATGCATGGACAAGATAGTCTTACTCAATAATTACTTGAATGTGATCTTTGCTTAAGCATGCCAAACATCCATTAATTTTCTATTGGTCTATTGACCCGTCGTCAATTGAAATTTTCCGTGATGTTGTCTAATTCTCGCAAACGTTTTATTGATAAGGATTCTCCTTTGTATCAATTCATGCTCGCGTTTATATCATGATATAGTTGCAACATATGGCCATGCCATGACAAGGCCCCACAACTCCAGGAATATTCTTAATATGGCTGATGTGTGAATTCATGAATCGTGATCGATAATGTTAATATACACTCGGTTAATCAAAATTCATGAATTAAAATGTTTCAAATTTTATTGAGGAAGACATGTCATGGGAATTCTTGACGAGGAAGGGTAGTGGAAAAAATCATTTATCTTGTCATTGATGGGGTTAATAGTGATTGGGATACAAGGACACCACTGACGTTTGTAGCATTCTGTTGTAGTCATCAACTTTTCATTACTCAGCAGGGTATCTTTTCAGTCATGTCTGTCAAGAAAGATCCTGGTCGGGTAACGTATAATTTTTTTCGCAATCTTTCTCAATAACGCCATCAGTTTTACTCAGAGAATTGAACATTTTTTGCATGAAATATTCATAAGGCACTATTGAAGTTACAGCATAGCTTATCAGGAGAAGTGTTTGTAGCCCTTTCATATGCGCTCTTGTACAAGATACGTACTATAAGCCGGCATAATCATTGAAAGAGAAGTTGTAAATTATAGGAAAAAGATTCAATGAAATGTTCAAAGGCATTCTTGACGTTTCAGCATAGTATTATAAAGAAGGGTTTTATGTGTGAAGCTTTTTTTGACCCATTCAGTTGTACGAGATAAGTGTAACAAGGCAAGTTAAGTTGACGTAATAGTTGAAAAGACAAGTTGTTTTTCTCTGTTTGTTTAACTCTTTGTATAGGCAAACATGTTTTTATAGTCCAGGAGGCTGTTTATGTTGACTATAGTGAGTGTTAATGAATCAATAGTAAAAAATAGGGGATGACAGAGGATGGCGTAAAGAGATAAAATGATCAAATTACAAGAACGCAATAGCTTCGCTATTATCTTTCTACTATTTGGCTTCAGTGCATCCCTTAGGGATTTGAAGTATACTAATTTGTTTCACATTAGGCCAAATAAAAAAAAATAATGAGTTTCTGATAACCTGACGACCATAGTTTAACTTGCGACTCCTACCCTAAACATTGTTTACATGCAAAAATGCAAAATTATGACAATTTTGTAGTACTTCTATTTCCCTGTAGATTTTCCTGCCAAGGTATCATTGGTTACTTCTTTTTTTTTAATCACATTCCAGAGAGAAACGATGTCTTTTCAGCCTATAACAGCACTTCTGGAAAATTTAAATGGATTTAGTATAGCTCTTTCATTTGATTGTCTTATTCAGCTGGTTACCAGATGATATCCATTTTATATGATTCATGTATTAACAGTATTTATCAAGTTTTTGAAAATTTAACTGCAAAGTACCATGTGTTCGTTTGGTCGGTCGGTCGGTCGGTCGGTAAGTCATCTATGCTTCTGCAACCAAATATTTGCAAAATATTCATACAGTACCAAAAATCAGAATATTTTAAACAACTTAAGACCCACTTTTTCAAGAGTGTATCTAGGACTTACTGTTTGTTAAACACTAAGGACCATGATTTACTTTTAAATTGTACTGTAACAAGTTAGCACTCTATAAATATATTATCACATTCTAGCAAAGTAGAACACAGTATAATTGAAGCAGCCAAGCTAAAAATAGTTTGCTCTACTTGCAAGAATTATCTGCAGTTTGTACTCCAGGATTTTGGAGAGTTGAGATAACATTGTGTGTCCTTGGGTGGTCTCAGTGACCATGGAGATCTAATGTAGATATGTTGTATATCCATATACATGCAAGTGCTTTGACATTATCACTAGCATAAAAATGAAATTTTTGCATTTGAAGTAATGTCACCGTCAAAACTTCAATGCAAACCAGCAGTGACTAAATCTCTCTCAAAGTTTTAGCAATAGCTAGGCGCCATAGGTTTATGATTTATGATGTGTAGAATTCGTGCCTAAGGAGAAAAATTATCCGAGATCATTTCGTTCCACTTTACAGCAGTATGTAACATGGAATTATGGATGAAACAGTCGACGATATGAAAAATTGTTTTTATTCACTTTTCAGCTTGATCATTAATCTGTAACTTTATATGGTGATGAAAAATTATTTGTTGTCTGGATTAATGTGAAGTAGGTTGTTATGATGAAGTAGATATTAGTCCATATGCAGAAGTGTTTAGTAAAATGTGATAAATGACCTAGAAGTACTCTGGAATATTTTGCCGGAAAATATTTGGTTAATCAAAAATATGTCCAGGAATATTGATAGTATTCACTTTTCAGGAATTGGTATGTGTGAAATACTGTTGTAGAACTTCTTTAGAAGTGCACTGTAGTATAATCAATGGTGATGATGACGGCTTCCATGCAGAATAGTATAGCGCCTCCTAGTGGTGAATAGTAGAATACTTTTGTTTGCTCCTAGAGGACATTTTCATATTCCTGGACTTATACGAATGCATGCATGTGAATCTTTATATAGGTCACAACACATATCAAAGGTTACATTTCAAGTTGAAGCAACATATTTTGCAAGCATAATGTTTGATATTTCTTGAATTTAAACATGTTCTCAACAAGGTTCGTGAAGTTGCAGTCAAATTTGTCATAATTATATCTCATTGAAGGTAACACTTGCAGCCTGTCACTATACACAGCACACTGTTGTTTCCGTGAAATACAACAATCCTTGTCTACCCTATTACTCAAATAGAATGTTCCACAACAACCCCTGCATTTTTCAATGGAATATTCCATGACCTTAATTTAACCTGTATAATATAGCTTTGCCCCAATGATTTATATATGCTTCATATATTGAAGGAAGACTTGCAAACAATAAGTGTATACAGACATGGTCCCATGGGATGTATTTTTATTGTCGCTAATAATTTCTTGTCATGTTGACTTTAAATTTCTTTATTAACTGAAGTAAATTAATTGGAAAAATTCAATACAGGGAAAGATACATCAATGTCCAAAATTTTATGCGAGCACAAAAATTTGTTTTCTGAATTGTATGGCTGTTCTTCTAAAATATTTAATCATTGCATCAGAAAATAATAATAATAATAATGTTAGTTTAAAATTATAGAGCGCTTTCTCACTCTGTGCTCAAACATTTTGTAATTATTATACAACTTTTTCTTGTCCTACAAATTTCAAGTATGTTATGCTTCAATTGTAAAGATAACCTTCTGTTTATATAAGGTTAGTCAAGTACAGCGAGGCTATTTATAAATTACTGCATGATTTGCATGTCGTCTGCAACAGTTTCCCACCAACAATTTGTGTTCATATGATTATTTAAAAAAACATGGTATTCTTTCTAAATGTATACAGACATGGGTCCAATGAGACATTTTTGCATTTTCATGTCGTTTGCAAAATTTTCCGTCCAAAATTGAATTCATATGATTATTTTCCAAAAAATAGCATATCCTGTATGCCAGAATTTTCTCCCAAAATTTGTTCATTTCTTCTCAATATTAATCAAAAACCAGAATTGTTAGTTTCCACATGAAAATAGATCCGACAAAATTGTGACGATCTCCTCAGGCTTGTCAAACAAACGTCCCATAATGGTCATAAAACCATTGAAGCCACAGTAACCTATTGTTACGGTCTAATCACTTTTTCAACCTGTAATCAAAATGTATATGCCTTTTTATGTCCCTTGAGTCCAACACTGTCAATCATAAACAATGCGAATATAAAAACGGTGTTTTAGAACATTACCGCTCACCTGTAGACGAAACCAACCCATGATACGAGTTCAGTTGTGTTTTTGACAGGAGTCGTAATGTTTGACGCAAAGACTTTTGAGGACGGTAATGATGTTAATATTGACTTCTCTAAAGATGAGGTAGGGTGTTATCACTTTAATATAAATTATTTATCAGTAGATCGTACCACCCATTGCAGAGACTATTAATGAGAAACTGTACATGCTACACTTTAAGACAACAAGGAATGAATAGTTTCTTGCAACATTTTGTTTAAGGTCCCCAAAAAATGTGTGGTTCCGATTACGCGCAATTTTAGAATAGGTGGGGTATTTAGATGGTTTTTTTTTTTTATGTGTGTGTGTCTTGTTCAGATGCATGTTATTTTTTCTGTTGTTTTCCATATGGTCTCTGTGTTATTGGTTTCTTCTCATCAGATGTACAGCCATTACAGATTAGAAGTACAGTTTTATACTGTTGATGTCAGTTTCTGCATCCACTATTTCTCACGAGACTTCACAATTTTAGCGATTTTATATATCTTTTCTCGAATACATAAAAAAAGTTGGCAGTGAAAAACTAGGTGGGGGTCGGTAACCAGAACCAAACTATTTTTGTTGGGCCTAAAAGAAAAATAACATTGCCACCATTGAAACATCAAATGGTGATATCAAAACGTTGGCGCCCGCTTGTCTATGTCTTGCTACAGTATGTTTAACTAGTATATTTCAATTATACAAAATGTAGCAAGAAATTACGAACTTACTACGTAGAATGTGCTGTTTTAATTGGTTTCTGCATGGTTGTATCACACAGAACCAGTGAATGCGAAACAGACAGTGACTGTACATAGTTTCTGTGTTTTTCTCTTTACATTGTATAGTGGTATTCAATTGCGTATCGCTATGAAATTTTTATCAGCGAATTATTTCACTTCAGTTAGTCATCAAATGTACACATTTCTGCTGCAGTTGTTCGAAACTATAGTCATATTAGTGGTATTGAATTATTTTGAAATATTTTGTCTGCAAAATTGATTTGAAATTGTGCCAATTTTTCCATGATTATGTGCAGCAGTAATAAACCACTGAAGTGAACTCTCTACATTGTACATAGTTTGCTGAACATTGGCTATTGAGAAAAATTTACAACTATGTAGAATTTTTTATAGGATATATGTGGTACTCTGCTTAAGTTGTGCCCAAGTTGTAGGAACTTTGTTATTTCATGATGTAAAAGTGCAAATTCACACACACTGCACATACACACACCATATCTGAAAATCCTTGAGGTCATTTTCAGGATTTGCTTGACTTAAGTATGCTGTCTCCATTTTGTCTTAAATCCCACAAGTAGTATGGGAGTTGGCACGATACCATAGAAACCTGTTGCGCAGATTATTACTTCAAGTTACCATAGAAACAAAGTTTGTCGATTATCTATGTATGTAGATATTATTAGACTTACTGCTTAGTTTTAATATGACATCCGTTTTGAGTCACTTGATTTTACCGATTGACTCTTTCACTCCTATTTTCTTGTACATTGTTCCACTTTACTACATGATGTATTTGATAGATTAGGGTTAAACCATAAAGCACAGGGGTGACAAGGTTAAAGAGTTGAGGAAGGTAGTGTTACGTGAGTGTAGAAAAGAAACAAGCCAGTGTCATGTAGTATTGATGGCTGTTTATCAGAAGTTCTATGGGTCCTGATAACCATGGAAACGAGATTCCAATATTGGAGAGACAGTAATTATTATTGAGAATTATTACTGGTATTATAGATAAATTAATTGATTTATGAAATTGCTCCGTTACAATTGACTACGTAATTGTGAACTAGGTCATGAACTGAAAATGTACAAACAAAGACTACTTATTTTAACGTTTTTGTTTTCCCGCGAAATGTATGGGAAGATAAGTCTTTATTGAAAATTTCCAACTTTGCTTGAGTGCAACACTTGAAACAATGTCAAACTTTCGATTGTGAAAAGAGTTTGTATTTCCATGTCCAAACATGGTTTTAGCGTTAAGTAAAATTTGGCTTTTATGTTTTGATCGTCTTCTGAACAATACACCGTGGGAACCAAAGGGTAACTCGACTTATAACGTCATATTTTCATGAGATGTATTAAAATAAATCTAGAATAATACAGAAGAATAAGAAAAATGATTGTAAAAGTCAGAAAAATACTATGTAACATTGATAAATGTACAAAATGCCCAAAATGATAAAAACTGGTAAAGAAAGAATATCGTTTGTATTATATGTACTGTGAGCCACAATGTTATGATTAATAGCCAAAACTTATCAAATATTCAATATCCTACTAATTGTGGGGAAACCAAACAAAGCTATTTAATTTGCTGTAGAACAAAATAACAAAACGACAGCCATTGAAATGTCTTTGATGGCTGTCATCAATGCCAGTACGACACGAATCATTGATTTCATCTCCTGCTGTATTGTAACGGTCTTGTCATTCTAATAATACCAGCAGCCAGTTGTTGAATGTGAAGAAAAAATATATCTTGAGGAATGATTTTTTCAAAGATCAAATATTCCATGCGTTTTTGAATGTGTACCATTTGAAAGCATTTGCCAAACATTTGTAGAAATAAATTGAATGTGTCGTGATCAAAATTTTTTATTTTTTTTTTTAAAAGAAATTTTAACAGTATTTTGTTGTATGAATAAAGGATGTTTTGTAATTCCAGCCATCCTGAATGACAAAAAAGTATTTTCCATTGTTTGGCGAAATTGTATCTTATTTTCAGTCATAATCAGGAAACAGTTGGCATTGCGATTTTGAATATTACTGCAGATGAAAATTTTGAAACATTTTCAAATTTAAAAAAAAAAGTATTTTCAGTAAAATTGTCTGCTATTGCTGTCTGTTACTCACAAGTGTTGTATAGCGCCCTCTATCTTTAAATCAACAAAACCTGAAATGTGTAGTCTGCAATTTACACAGGTTAGCATGTTTGCATACATACTTAGCAATTCTTATAATAATCAAAGCCATAACAATAGTCCTGGAATGATGATCATAGCTTGTGCAAATATTTTACCCAATTTAAACAAAGTTAATAAATAAATAAACCCCCAATTTGTTGAATTGAGAGATATTTAAATAGCAGTTTCAACACGTTTTAACTATCAGCTAATTTGAGAATTATGTAACCTTTGATTTTCCTGTTTAAAAATAATCAAATTAAAAACCCCAGTATATTTGTATTAACTTTAACACCCACACACTAATGTCACAGGCTTCTTATGGTTACATGTCTTCTAAAACAGGCTGGGATAGACAATATGTACATGTATATATTGAACCATCATTTCCTAAAAATTGTAAATTATAAGTTGTGTGAGGGCGCCATATCATGGCACACCTTACAGACTAACAGTAACTATCGGTATATGTGAAATAGACAAATTCTGTGGCATAAGTATTTCTGTAGTCACAGTGGTATTAATTTGAATTTGTCAGCTGGGACTAAATTTTTTTGCAATTTGTGATAGTGATGTGACATTTTCAATTCAAAGTTTCTGTGTCAATTTGAATTTGTCAGTCTTACAAATATTTACAATTTGAAAAATTGACAAAAACTAAAATGTTTGTGAGTCATATGACATTTTCAAGTCAAAGTTTCTGTCTTAATTTGAATTTTGTTAGTCTTTCCTGTTAAAGGTGTTTTCTGGCCACTGGAAGTTTCTACAGATACTTGAAGGGAAATAGACCAATTGATTTGGTATTGTTCCCTTAACCAAATTTTTACAATCCAAAAACAAAGACAGAAACTAAAGAATTTGTGACTGCCAGATGACATTTTCAAGTCAAAGTTTTACAATTTGAATTTTACAGGCTGACAAGATTTTTTGCGATCCTTTCTTCAAATTTTTTTTTGCGGTGTTTTTTTTTTTTTTGCGTTTTCTTTTGCAATGGCATCGGTCAATGAAAATCATATCACATTTTAATTCGAA
The DNA here is from genome assembly GCF_964340395.1 of Glandiceps talaboti. Classification (NCBI taxonomy): domain Eukaryota; kingdom Metazoa; phylum Hemichordata; class Enteropneusta; family Spengelidae; genus Glandiceps; species Glandiceps talaboti. The sequence goes on along the minus strand of NC_135568.1, from coordinate 11,196,643 downwards.
AGATTCTCTCTAGTCAAAGCAGTATCAATTTGAATTAGACATGTTTACTGCCAATGGTGTATAGACTTCCGAGATGCCATGAAGATGATAGCAATAAATTTCATAAAATCTCCGAGGAATAGACAACTTGTCCATGACTGTAAGAGTAGTCATGCAAAGTCATATCTCTCATATTTCCATTAAGCAATTTTGCCGTTACTACCCAACATTTCTCGGGGGAATTTGCCACCATCGTTCTAATGCTTCAATCTCCTGACATTTACATACGACATGTTTATAAGACCTTTCCCACATCACCGCTAACCATTACATTTATCGAGGCGCGATCTGTCACAGGGCGTAAATTCCCATGATGGCAACATTTTTGCCGTGTCATAGCTTTCTAGTGTGAGGGAACTTCTCTATATTGCATGTATCGTATTTTTAGTGTTGTTAGCAACACAGACAGTTTTTGAAAGCAATTTCCGTGTCATTATTGTAGTGATGGTGAGGCGTATCTCATTGCAGTCAGCTCTGACTTGTTAGTACAAATTACAAGTTCCATTTCCTGTCGTCTGCTCAAAATCATAAAAAATTCACCAAAAAAGAACATGCCATTGCATTTAGAATGACGTCATGTCATGGACTGAATGAGATGAAAAGATTGCCAAGATAAACAATTCAGGCTTCCAATAAAACCTGGATCATTTTGTACTCCTCAATGCACATCAGATATGTATCACAGTACAATGATTTCATTGTCATTTGAATTTCAAAACTAGTTCACTTGTTTTCAGAAATTAAAGGCGCACAAGCTGAGTTTATACCTGTATTGGCATAGTTTACACCTGTGACTGTATTGGCATAGTTTTTACTGCATACCAGTATTGGCATAGTTTTTACTGCATACCTGTACTGGCATAGTATTTACTGCATACCTGTGACTATATTGGCATAGTTTTTACTGCATACCTGTATTAGTATAGTTTTTACTGCATACCTGTATTAGCATAGTTTTTACTGCATACCTGTATTGGCATAGTTTACACCTGTGACTGTATTGGCATACATGTAGTTTTTACTGCAAATTTAAAAGTTACATGTACTTGCAGTGTTGTACCTACTGAAACACAATTATCCATCGACTGAACTTTTTTGCAGACTACGAGTCAAATTGTTGTAAAGCAACTTTGAATTCAATGAAGAATTAATCACAAATGAAGTAATTTATTGAAAAAAATGAGAAATTTCTACCAAACATTTGACAGAAACAACTTTATTGATTGCAGACTATACTTCAAAATGTTGCTGTTCAACAAAGCAACTTTTTTAATTCATAGAAATGTATATTGTGATTTGAGAACCAAGAAAGGTTATCAGTGAATTTTTGAATGGTAAAAAAGTAGTGATAAGAGAATGTGCCTGAAGTGGTTTTGATATTTATGTATAAATTCACTTTGATGTTCTGCCATATTGATCATTTGGGAGAAATACATTAAAAGGATACAGAATATATAAAACTGAGGCAAAATATCTTGGCCTCCATGCATTGACTGAGGGTGACACCTTCTGTATGTGTACTATTTTGTGCAACCGTTTCTCCCCCAGATGCTTGGAAATCAAAAAATTCATTTTTTTGAATTTCTATAGTAAAGGAATACAAAAAATAGCTCTTCCACTTCCAGAGTCTTTAGTTTCCTGGCTATACAGATATCTGGCATACAAGAGAGTCCAGCCATGCAGAGAGTCATGCAAGTCTCTGGTCTAAGAATAGTATTTGAATTAATTTTTTCTTTCTTTTCAAATACACCTTTATACAAACATACTATGGCCATTTATTCTGCAACAAAAAATACCTGTGAAGAATTGAATCTAGAGATACTAGTAGTAGTGAGCCTCAACAGGGAATGCCAATTTTTGTCAAATCTGTAATTAGTAATTTGAAAGACAAATTTTGAAAAGTCAAGGGAGTCCTCAAGGTTTGTCTTTCAATAGTAATCTAATTTGCATTTGTATGTACCGGTAAATTGTATAGGAATTCTCTATTTTATTGTTAGTATAAACAGATGTACGTCAAGTGTTACAAGCAAAGTATCTTGATGGATGTCGTCAATTATTTATGTAGTAGTGTCTTAAGATGTTCTCTTTTCTTGGCAGCAAACTAGCCACCGCTCACCAGCCACATGTGTTTCGCATAATCTCATTCACGTCGTATCATTTTTCTTGCTCATCTGTACACCTTAAAAATGATCTGTTGATCCAAAAAATCGTAGGAATCATAAACCTGTATCTCAAACCTCTGTCTTATCAACGACTTTCTCTGTTACCATGACAACAGGGTACAGGTGATGAAGATAATGACTCCTCCTTAGTGATAACTGTAATCGTACATAGAAATGTTACGCTTGTGTGAATACTGTTTTCCGATTACCAAAGTACCTGTGATTAAACTTTCAGATCTACTGTCATTGCTTATAAAAAATTCATACACTAGTTAAGTCATATGACCGTTCAAAATAGTGATACATTGAAGTTACAAAATTTCACCATAATACAATTGCTTCGTTTTCGCGAAAAATAATGAATGAGTAATTAATTTAATTTTCGGTTTAATCGGTCAGACTTGTGAGAATAATTATCAAATGTTGATTTTTCATTTACAATGATTAAATACATTGAAGATATTAAGTACCATAAGTGAATTTTTCCTGTTATGGTAATAGTATTGATCACAAAACATAATAGGGTTACCATGGTTTTATAGGCCTACGGTTGACAGACTTGGTGCTCTTACAGTTAAAATGACTTGAATCAAATAATGAACATTTATCGGCCAATTCTGATGATTTTAGTACCGTGATCAATGTACTTTATGTAGGTAAAAAGTACAAAAATTGCTTGGCTCTTTAGCAGAGCTTTTGTTAATGGTGGTAAATTGCTAAAAGTACACTGGTATTGTAGCCAAGATTCCCCACCAAAATTATGGTACCATGAATGGAAATCTGTGCAAGTTTTACTCATTTTCTCCTGTCTGTTACCGATGGTTCCCAAACAATGACAATCTTGATGGTAACAGAGATAGGGAATTTGTACAGTTTGTCATATGCAGTAGACTAATTTGAAATTTGAGTCTTTTGGCTCAGTTTTCAATCTCTGGCTTCAATACAACTATAGGACTCGGGACTCTTATCTACAACAAGTATAAGCAGTGTCTGTATTATGCCTAACAAAAAAAAAATTGTATGGTTCCAATTACACTCATTTTTAGAATGGGGTAAATAGATTTTTTTTAAATTTTTTTTTTCATATGTGAGTGTCTCGTTCAGGTAGTTATATTTTCCATTGTTTTCCATATGGTCTCTGTGTTATTGGTTTCTTCTCATCCGATGTACAGCCATTACAGATTGGAAGAACAGTTTTATATTGTCTTTTTAAAGTTGATGTCAGTTTCCGCATCCACCATTTCTTGCAAGACTACACAATTTTCGAGATTTTATTATTTTTTCTCAAATACATAAGAACCAGTTTAGTGTAAAAAACTACTAGGTGGGGTCAGGTAACCGGAACCCAAACAATTTTTTTCTCGGCCTTATAGGAAATTTTTTAGTGAGAGCCCAGTAATATGTGGCGGGGTGATGATATTTTAATGAATGACTTACAGAGTTCACATCATGAGTTGATAGCAGAATATAAATCCTTCCTAGCATATAAGATGATAACCTAAGTTATCCAAGCTTTTACTGAAATTTAATTCCCACTAGAGTGAAGGTACACGGTACGAACATCTAGCTAAGTTTTGTAGAGAGTATCACTGATGTAATGTGTTATTTGTTGAGTTTTACCTAAATATCCTTTTAAAAAAACAAAAACATTATCAACGTTTCATTTCTGTCATGTCATCTGTTCTAAAATTGTTGTCCAGTTTGTTAAAATCTGTCAAATTTTATCTGACCCATGTCTGAGACTAAACACATAAAAAAAAATTGTCGGGTTTTAATTCTGTACATAATAGTTGCTGCACATTCAAAAAGTACTCACAGTGTTGTATTTAATACTGATGAAACATTCTTAACCATAACTGGCACGAGACTGAGCTCAACCCTGGTGTTAAGGAAATAACTATGCAATCGATTGCTCTAAGCAGAAAATTGTAATGTCATAGAGGACATGCATCGACACTGAAATTACGCTAGAATTATAGTGTATTCTAGGTTTTATGTAAGTATTTCCACTCGAGTAAACACCTTACAAACTCAGTTTATGCCACTTGAATAAAAAATATTTGTTGGAATTTTGAATATATAAGAAATACTTAACTGTCAATCTCAAATCCTCATATTGCCTTGAAATAAAATGAATTATGTATACTTTTGATATCTTAGTTGTGACACCGATATCCTGTTGACCAAAATTAATTGGTTGGAAATCTAAAAATATCAAGTATCTGCTTTCAAAAATTGTAGATGGTGTAACTGATGTGCTGGTCATTATCATGTCACCATATATGCTGTGAGGCATTCATATTCTGTTGTTCAACTAATGACGTGAATTCTGTAGGTCATTAAGAGACAGTCATTAATGGCCCTAAAACATGAAACACTGTTACCGACGACACACTGCTTCATATAATTAGAACTAATCAGACAGCCTCTCTTTCAACTCTGATGAATAAAATTAGCATATAATTACATGCATCATACAACCTCTCTTTCAACTCTGGTGGATAAAATTAGCATATAATTAGCATATTCATATATTTGAAATGAGTGTTCTATTCTCTGTTACAAATTCAGCTCCTTCCTTTTCAAAGTTTGCCTATTAAAAACGAACCAATATAGCATTGCTATGACAACGCCACCAGCTGATCAACTAATTAGGTCTTAGAGGATTGTGAGGAAAGGTAAAAAAAACAAATCCACCCTCGTTTTGACGTCAGCTCCCCAAGCGATGTGCAACAAGAAACCAACATATTATTAATATGAGGTATGTTGTAGGAATGCACAGGATGATAAGCAGCTACAAGCTGTATTAAAACTAGGCTTGGTTACAACTCTGTGACTTAGTGCTGACGGAAGCAGCGGACAACCAAGGCTCAACTTCACTTTCCTCTCTATCTTCCTTCGCTCTCCTTCCTTATCTTATCTTTCTTAGCAAGCTTGTCAGAATGCCTGATTTGGAAAAACAGGTATGGGTAGATTTTTCTTGACTTTTTTTTTTAAACTATCAATTTTCCTCAGAAAATATTAATCCTTTATTGATTCTTATACAAGACTTAGTGATGATAGGTCCGAAAGTTCGATCTAAAAATACAGTGTTATCCTCGCATTGTTCGTAATAACATCGTTAATCTTGTAAATTTTACATGTATTGATTGCTTTTGAATTTTAATTTAGAGCATTCATCCATTAATGTCATTCTTAGTCATCCGGAACAAATAATAATATTAACGATATTAGTAAAATGAAGCATTAATGATTGTCCCATTGTTAGCCAGTGTGGCATTGCACTGGAGGTTGTTTTTTCACTTTTATGCTGGGTGTTGCTAGTGTGTTGTCAGGACTTGTACACAAAAGCAATCAATATAGGTCAACAGAAATATTGTCCAGCAGCTCCATATGTTAGCTTTTTATAGTAACGGTGTTGTCACACCTGGAAATGTGACCCTTGTTGTTAAACAACGTTGCAGCGTATAAGTACGGAATAGAACCCAATTTCACTGCCACAGTCCAGAGTTGGATCATCCATCTGTCAACATCTCAGCTGTACTGTTTGGAATTTTATAGTTTTTCAAAGTCGCTGTTTACGTACCATTGATGACCTGGTTGGAACATTTTCGTACCAGCAAAAAAGTGATGAGAAATTAGCGGTCACAGTTGTGATGCCATGTATGAGTATGTATTATGTATGAAGAGTAAATACTGAAGTCTGTTTTTTGTCGTCTTTTGGAACATTATGTCGGCTATTCAAGCTGCAGTTGACAACAGCTCTAATACGCATGAACAACAAGAACATGTAGGTATAAATTTGTTGTGCATATGCATTAAAAATAGTGTACCTCTCTTCTGAATGATGTCACATATCTAGATTAGGCAATGTAGTGTAAACAGAAATCTGTCTGTCTGTCTATCTATCTATCTATCTATCTATCTATCTATCGATCCATCTATCTATCTATCTAGCCAGCCATCCATCCACCCATTCACCCATCTACATTGTACCCGCCCACCCACCCACCATCCATCCATCCATCTACCTATCTATCCTGTGTTTGTGGTTTCAAGGCATATTGTACTCTTTAAGTTTAAACAGTTAAAATTAATGCCTCTGACAACCCCTTGTTTTTACACAGAATTTTTTAGTCAAACGTGAATGCCGTAGAATTTCATCTCCAAAATATACATGTACACAGCCCTACAGCATGTATTCATTTGTCAAGCCGTTGGCAAGTGACACAAAATATTGAGTTTTCCTAAAGATAAACTAGATACCCTGCTGCGATATGTTGACACAGTGTACATGTACATTATTTCCGGGTAACAAACATTGCCTTTAGCATAATAGTATACCCCCACAGAGTTGTTGTCTGAATGTGTGAATCGGCATAATTATGGTTAAATAAATCCTAGCCACAAATACTTTAGGTGTCTCAGCAACAAAAAATATCTGAATATTTCAGCAAAAAAAAAAGTCATTGACGTACTATTAATGCATTTCACAGAATTCTACTACTTCTGTCGTATGCCAAGTTCCTCACTTTTTTTTCGGAGACCAAAAAATCACTAAATTTTGAAATACTGAGTATTACTGTAAACTGTGTTTCACAGGATTTTGTGTGTTTGTGTATGATATAGTCAAAGAAACCTGATTATTGTGACTTTTTTCTTAGACCAAAATCCCACTAAATTTTTGGATACGTTTAATACTCCCATGTTTAGCAGGATTCTGTATGTTAATTCATAGGTAGCAATAAGCTGAACATTGTCACTTTTTTGTCAGACAAAAAAAAACAACTAAATTTTATGTTACTACATTATGTAAGATTCTGTATGTTCAGATGTAATATTGTAGTCTGAATTCCTTCAGTTTTTTCGACCAAAAAAATGGAATTTTTTGTAAAAAATATTCAAATTGAATGTAAAAGTTTGATCACATTGTAGTTACCTTTTTCACATGTATTTAATTTGTGTAAAATATTTAAAATAGTCAAATTTCACGTTATTTACAAAAAGTTTTTCACAATTCTTGTTATTTGTTGATTTTTGGCATTTTAATTTTCCAAAGTAGAATAGAAATTTGTTTGACTAACGCCAAAAGTAAATACTAGAATTTTTTAGCACTAATATAATGAGACTTTACACGTGTAATATATAATATTCTGAAACTTTCATATAAAATGTAAAATGCAGTAACTGTTGTGTTTAATATACTGCGATCGTGCTGAAACATGTTCGTACATATTTTTACCATTTTTGCAGCATACTAGGCTAGGGTGATAATGTGAACCACAAAAAATTAGTGAATAGACATATTTTGCAATATTGTTTGTGAAGAAGAGGAAATTTTGTTCTCATGTCATTGCATATTTTTACCTTTTTTGTACCGTATTAGTGTAGGTCATGATGTGAACCATGAAAAATTTCTGAATAGCCGTGATTTGCAATAGTTTTTGTCGAAAAGGAAACTTTGTTATCCCAGAAATTACTTATTTTTACCATTTTAGTGCATAGTAGGTTAAGTTATAATGTAAACCACAAAAAATTCTGGATAGCTATGTTATTCATCAAAAAATGGAATCTCTGTTTTCATGGTTGAAACATACTTTTCCTTTATTTGCATCACAATAGTTGAGGTGTTAACAGAACCACAAAAAATACTGAATAGAACATATTGTTTGTCAAAAATTAAAATTTTGTTCTCATAAAATTATTCAAAAATTCTGTTAAAAAAAGAACAATATATATATACACACCCTTACTTGGCAGCAGTGCACAGCGAAAAATAGAAATTCTAATCACACAAAATTATACAACATTCTGTTAAAGAGAGAACAATTTATGAATATTCTTCACGGCGGCACACAGCGGAAAGTAGAAATTTTGTTCACAAAATATTTTTCAAAGTCTCTTCAAAAAAGAACAATGCATATACTTTGTGGCAGAAGAATGGAAATTTTGTTCACAAAAATCATACAAAAGTCTGTTCATAGAAGAACAACAGTGACAATGTTTATTCAAATAGACAGGTAAACAAGGAGGAAAGTGTCCAAGATGTCAATGGTTGGTGTTACACTGAGTGTTATGTTATTTGTACTTAGGTTTGTTATAATAGTACGTGCTGAAAATTGTCGATTCAAAAAATTGCTGGTTGGTTCTGCAAATTGACTATGTTATGAAAGCTTGAGATATTCCATTCTACTCTGGGGAGAGAGGCTGTTTAGTCAAACCTTGGAGGGACCTTACATTTTGCAAAATTATGCACTTCCATGTTAAAATACTGAAAAGGCGAGTTATATCTTTCATGACGGATTTTTTTTTCAAATTTCAAATTTAGACTTGATGATACATGGCAATTTTCTTACTAATGAAATGAATTATTGCTCATCATTTTATACAAATTTGGTTCAAATTTTGTTTGTTTTTTCATGTTGGTATATTAAATGACTCAAACCCTGATGTTGAAGTGTTTTCAAGGTTTTGGTTAATACTGTTACATAACACTACTTTCATATTCACATTCACTGCAGCTTAATGATCTAATCGGCAATATTTGAACATCAACCACGATACGATAAAATGGCATTAATTATTTAGTCATTATTTTTAATCTTGAAAAATCTGACCATTGAAATTCCAAATTTTTAAGGCGAGTTGAAATTTTTACCTAAATGTTGAAGAACTATACTTGAGTTTGTGATTGTACATCAAAAATATCACTGTATATTCGCTTATACATTACAACAGCTGGCTTAAATAATCTGAAAAAAAAAAGATAATAATAGTTCTAACATCTGTTACGTGTATATAACAAATGTAGATTTTTGTTAGTTGAGTGAAAATGATTTATGTTGAGGACACAGTTTATTTTTAACTTAAATTTTTGCATATAAATTTCGCAATGTTTTACTGAGAAAGTCAACATGTTTTATCACCCTTGAAATTTTTATTCTTTACTTGAAATGTAGACTAATTCAAACCCTTTTCAAACATCTGAACACTGGTAAAACTATCAAAAGTAGATAAAACTGAAATATACCAGAACAAATTTTTGAATATCGATAATTTGAATTTTTTGAAAAAATGTTATGAATAAATCATATGTGTTCAAGAAATATGTAAAAAAAAAAATGAGAGAGTACATGTATGCAATCAGCTTAATACTGTGTTTATTACTATAGTGTCGACCAACTATATCGTAAGCTAGATTATCCACGTTGTACCAGGTACTGTATTATTTACAGCAAAGCTACCTCACGTACACTCCCTAAATTTTATATAAAATGATGATATCAGCACAAAAATGTGTGCTGGCTCAGGAGAATCTTTTGCCGTACTACTGATTCAGTCTGTTGAGTTTACTTCGACAGTCTCTTTTCTTGTGTAAACGTTGTCACGGTAATGACTCAGCAGTCAGTACTATTATCGATAAATGCATGCATACAAGATAGATCAGAGAGCTTAAACTCTTGGCTACTCAGTGTTTTTGAATGATCTTCAGCCCAGGGTGATTATCAATATGGAAGATGAATACATTCATTTTAGAAGCCACCAGCAGCAAAATAGCATCAAAATGCTATAATGGTGACTTTGACATTTGTTGTCTAAAAGGTCCTGTCAGAATTGACCTAGCTGAAAAAAGGAGATGAACCGACCTGCTGACATGCTATCAATTACGAACTATACTAAATGGTCTGTTCTCATCTCAGAACAGTAGGTGAGCCAGGCATCATTTAAATACTATGCTACTTTCTTGAATGTAGCTGTTCACCTCGTTTAGCGACGCCATTTCTATCCTGTTGATGTATCCTCTGTTTAGACAGTCTAGTATGGCGTATGACTTATGCGTCCCGTAAGACTTGAACAGTGCAAAAGGTTGCCATGCATATTAATTGTTTGCACATTACTCTACATGTATGAGAGTGAAGGTCATTATGATGGAGTACATAACTGTCTAAGTTGGTTAAACTCACTTCATCTTGTGAGGGTTGTAGTAGTTGGCTATTAAGTTGGTTCAAAATAATTTTGATCGTTTCGAAGGGTACAGCAGACTATATAGTTTGTTCAAATCTCTTCTATTTATCACTTTTGATGGTAGCAGTCTACAATGTTTTTGCTACGGGCTGGTAACCTCGGTAACAGGAATGGAAAAATCTGGTAAAACTAGAATAGTTCCCCATACATTACACCATGATCTTGGTAGGAAACCCCAGTAAAATGACAAGGGAACTCAGTAGATTTTAGCTACTTTACCACCCTTAACAAAAAAACTGAGTTTAACATGGTACGAATCAGTTTGATCATTCATTGAGGGAAACAACTAAGTTTGTTCAAATCACTTTGATCATTGTCACTGGTAACAACACAGAAAAAAGGACAAATAATCAATTTTGTTCTCGTAATTTTCCGGATTTCTAATATTAGTTTCTGTATATTTCAAATAACTAAGTTTCTTCAAATTAGTTTGATCTTTGTTGATGTTTCTTCAAATCAGTCTGACCATGTTGTCATGGGTAACAACTAAGTTTCTTTAGATCAGTTTGATCATTGTTGAGGTTTCTACAAATCAGTTTCATCCTGTTGTCACGTGTAACGGACTAAGGTTGTTTTGGAGGGTTCGTTCAAATCATTTCTATAACTTGTAGGGTAACTGTCTGAGTTTGATCAAATCAGATCAGTTAAAAAAAATTATCAACTATGGAATACAAAGCTATGGTGTACATTAATTAAAGATTTTAACTGCCCTTCACTCCATCAAGACTGTGTGGTTTAGATTTACAAGACATTACCCTTTCTGTTGCCAGGTGCCTGAAAGGGTAGTCAGGAAAGATGTAAAAGTCACGTATAAAACTCTGAAATGTGAAATCATTATACTGCTACACTATCAACACTATTTGAACATTGGAACGTACGTCTCATTATTGCCGCATTTGATTTTATCTCAGTTTGGACATTTGACATAGGGGATACTTTATCAGTGTTTGTTAAGTACTTTAATTTCCCCTGTAGTCTCGCAAACTCAGACAGTAAACATGCAGAAAGTGAATTCTGACAATTATGGTCTAATAGACTCAGTATCTATTGCTGTCACGGCACAATTTGTGTTTGCACAAAATATTTGAAAATGTATTTCCTAAAGTGAGATTCAAGAATTTAATAAACTTGCAGAAAGTGAGTTCTGACATTTATTGCATAATAGATTTGATGTCTATATTGTCAAAGCAAAATATGTTTGCTGAAGATATTTGAAAATGTATTTCCAAAAGCGAGATTATCCATAAATAAAGAATTTAGTAAGTTTGCAGAAGTGATTTCTGATTTGACGTCTATATTGTCACAACAGAATATTTGTTTGCTTATGATATTTTGAAAATGTATTTCCTAGGACGAAGATTAGCACTAAATGAAGAATTTCAACAATCAATTTCTGAAATAGTGACAAGTCAATATAAAAGCTTAGTTCAAAATTCTTTTAAAAAAAACATTGTCAGTGCAAAACTAGTCGAACAAACCATTTTTGAACTGAATTATTTCTAATATAAAAAGTTTATTAAATATTGAAAACGGACAGGGCTCAAAAAATAGATGTACTTTGAGAATTTTAATTTAGCAAGAACTGAACATAATTTAATTGATGTAACACTGCATGACATATTAAAATTTATCGTTCATAGTCATCTGTCAACTATTCAAGGACATTTAGTTGATTATTGTTCATAAAAAATTCCAATTAACTTAATGAGTGAAAGTGTTGCCAGCCTAGAAAACTTGCTCATCTCCATGGAAACTGTGCTAAACTAAGTACTTCAAAAGATATTGAATTTGCAATGTGTCAAAAGATTGATTGATACATTTTTATCATACGGTACTAACCCTTGAAAATATATAAATATTACAGACATTTTCGTTTGAAAAAATTTATAACTTCTAAAAGTTATGCTGCTAGCAAAGAAGCATGCATGTGTACATGTATATAAGTTTGATGCACAAAAATATATATAATATCTGTTGCTCCTGGCAAAGTTGGTTTATACTTGAATGAAAACTATTAAAAAATTATTACTATCAATAATATCGTCATAATTAGATTTCTTACACTCAAATTATTATTTTATGATGATTAAATTTTTTATCAATCATATTGTTTAAAATAATCGCCCTTTGCATATTCTCAATAGAAATGGAGTATTATGAACACTTAACAATAGTAGACTGTGACTTATTGCATGTTTCATTTTGATGCTCTGAAAAGCAGTAAGTTATTTTGTCGATGTTGCCTTTAACTTTTTAGCATAGCTGCAGGTTATCCGTCCAAATCACCCTATTACCGATAACTGTGAAATGGGTCATAGGGCTGGACCTACCGACTTTCTGTCATTGCCAGTTAGTGATTTCAGTGAAAGAAATGTTATTGAGTATGTTTTTCTTGCGATAACGTCGTATGCTGACCTGCATGCTAATTCAATGGTGCAATTATCGACTAATGCTTTGAAGTGTCACATACATGTACCAAACGCTTCACATGGACATTCTGTTTCAATTTGTTAGCGCTGTTACAGTATATAGTGTACCATTACAGGAAACGAGTTCTCACTTTATTTGCCGGCGTGTAATTTGCCGAAAAGAGTGACTGTAAACTGCAATTCACAAATAATGTAATAATGGTTACCACCTAATAGAATTGTACCCATCAAGTGGCGTTTCCCTTGTGTATAGTGTGGGCAGGATCGACATATTCTATTTCTTGTCTCTGAATATCGTTAGATTTATTACAACTACTGGTTTTAAATACGTACATGATACTCATTTTGTTTTGAACTTTATAGTACGAATAAGAGCTTAAATAGAAAACAATAAACAAAGCTAAAGCTTGCTTAAAGATGTTTTGTATAATAATGTGCAATAGATGGGCTTGTTTGTGTTTTATCCTGTGTTTGCTGTGTGGTCGTCTAAAAGTATATGTAGGTGTGTGTAGGAGGGTTCCCCTTGTTTGCATATTTTCATGAATGTTTGATTGTATGTAAACATGTTATATGTGTGTTTGTTTGTTTGGAGGAGGTTTGTTGTCATGTAGATGAATGTGTATATGGATGTACTTTAACTTTATACAAATACAAGTGTGTGTGTGTGTGTGTGTGTGTGTGTGTGTGTGTGTGTGTGTGTGTGTGTTGAATTTTATACGTGTGTCTGTGCGTGCATGAACATTACATTGTCTTCTTCAAACAGTGGGTAATTGAACCAAAGCAGACATTTTGATCTTACTTCTGTTGTTATAAGTTTTTCTCTGCAATAATAATGCTCATCACTTGTACACATGTACAGCCAGAATCTGACAATGTTTTCTTCTCGTGTCGTTTATTGTAGGAGCTTGTTGGAAGTAATCCCACTCAGCGGAACTGGCGTGGAATTATTATTGCCTTGCTTGTTATTGTCATAATCATTTCTTGTGTCGCCATTGCTGTCAAGCTATCAACACCAGGTAACATCAATTCCTTTCTTATGCAAATCAGCAATAATTATTCATTTACAGTCATTGATATGTAAATTATATTCATGTATATTCATGAGTAAGTGAATTGATTGTATAACTGCTAAATTGATGCTTTGGAACAAATTTATAGATGCAAAAAAATTAAGATGGACGGTATAAATCAGTTTTATCCTATTTTTATTTAAAATTGGATGAAATTGTTTGAAATTATAATAAACAAAATAAATATGTGTATAGCCTTCAGACTGAACTCGAATCTGCTGTCGTCAGAATTCAATAATGTTTCGAAATTTGCCCTGAAATTTGATGAGTAACTTTGCTATTTATCAAATCAAAGTTCCGAATCGTCAATTTGTGATTACATCCTCATAATATATGATAAATGTTATAACTTTTTATTCTCTTTACAAGTGATTTTTGTAGATCTTAGAAATGTTGATATTTGTTGTTGTATACTGTAAGTTGTCGCTGTCTCTATGAATGTTACAAGTTTATGGTTTCTACAAGTTCACTTCTAGAGGCCCTAAACTTGCCTGTTGGCACTGTCTAGTTGCTACTACTTCCAGTAGAGGTTCATCCAATCCCACAATGCACTATTCCCATGACACCCCATCATGCATTGCAACTTCCTGTTTGTCCACTCCTTTTCTAACAATATGCAAAATATGCATGTTTCACCCAACTATATATATTTTGTGAATTCAAAATGTTTAACTGAGAGCATGAAAAATCAAACATAGACTGGTCAGTTCTTATTCTCAAGAATTCAAATTTTGGAACATGATGACTTTTTTTTTTTTTAGAAATATTTAAAATGAAATTGAAGTGTCTTTCAAATCATAAATTGTACTAAATGCATATATTTGTGCAAGGCAAAGCTTTAATTCTATATATATACTGTATGCAAGCTGTGAATTGATGTGTTTTGACATATTAACTCATCTGGGATACCACACATCTGAGCAAATACAGTATCTGTGAAATTAAATTCACTTCCTCCCCCGCCCAGTCTTATTTAAATGAAGCTTTGTTATGCACAGTTTTTTTTTTGCAGTTTCATATTCATACCCAGTAAAATTACATGTACCCTTTAAACTACCCGAAGAAACACATCAAATTCTTATTTTGCCAATTTTTTTTCATAAAAATACCAATTTCGATACATCACTATAATTTCTTGAGAATTTTTTCTGAGAACTTGTATGCTATTGGTATTCACAACAAATAGACTTTATACACTGGCTTTTTTCATATGGATTGTAGATAGTTTGACAAATTTATTTTTAGTAATTCATAATTAAGCTAAATGTCCCCAATTACCTCTCATGTCCAAAGTATGGTAAACTGATGTTAGTGTCATAGACATATTGCATTGTGGGACTGGATGATACCATTGTTTGTTTGTCTGAACTTTCATTCCTCATCTCATCTATGTTCAGTACTTTTTTTTTCTTTATTTTCAACATTCAAACATTTGAAGTACCTCGCCTATCTTTCTAACTTTTGATAGCTAATACTTTTGAAAATATTTTATAATGAGAAATAAAATGAATTTAAGCATGGTTTATGAAAACAACATTATTATTAAGATAAATTTAATCAGAGTTTTATAAGCATGTTTTGGATGTGATGGAAAGAACATAATGCTAATTGAAACTGTTCACTTCTCTTGCTTGCATGACGATTTTTGCAGATTCTTGCAATTTCGATGAATTGATGTTCGCGGTTGACGCTCGGTTGCAAGTTAAAGATTGTCGCACGCGAACAATGCACTTGTATGGGCAATTTACGGTACATTTTACGATTACAGAAAAAAAAGGAAGATTTGAGCCTGTGATATTTTCATAGGCATAATTATTTTTACCTTCATGTTGTTTGCAAGATCGGCTGCCAGATGTTAATAGAGACATTATTTATATCATCTTGACTTCACTATTTGTGTTTTGTTCGTCACGATAGCACAGTCATTGTCTGGAAAGTGTCATTCACGTAGTTATTTTTTTTTTTTTTACATATTCACGTCATGTCAATCAGTCTCATCAACTAACATCAACAATTTCATGGAAAACAGTTGTATATATTGAAAACATTTGACATTGCAAAAGAATGTAACTATTTCATGGACATCAGTTGAAGTTTGAAAACAATTTGACATTGAAAAAAACTGCATACCAATTCAAGGGTAATCAGTAGTACACTAAAAACAATTTAACAATTAAAAACAATGCGTATGAAAATTAAGATGTTGAGAGACTAAAGGTTTAGCCTGAATTGAAAAGTCAGTATAATACCCAAAAAATTACTGTCAAATTTATCTCCTCTGTCTTGAATCACAGCAGGTTATACATTTTTGTATCTATAGAATTTAGTTTTTCAAATGTTTTAAAACTTTATTAAACAAAAGGAATGGCATAAATCTGTTGGAAAAGTTGATTACTAAGATTCTATTTCAAAGTACAAATGAGATTTGATAAAAATTACAGCTAAACAAGAATTTTTATCTAAGAAACTTTGGTGGGAACAATTTCTTGCAATAAATGACTTTAGACCAAAACTTTTATTCTAATTAATACTGAAGGATAATTTCTCAAATTCCTGTTCAAAATAAAGTTGTGACTGATCAAAAAGGTTACAGAAAAACACAAATTTTGTTTAAGTAATTTGACCGACAAGTGATTGTTAGATGAAACAAAATTCT
Organism: Glandiceps talaboti; assembly: GCF_964340395.1. Classification (NCBI taxonomy): domain Eukaryota; kingdom Metazoa; phylum Hemichordata; class Enteropneusta; family Spengelidae; genus Glandiceps; species Glandiceps talaboti. Next base: position 11,180,262 of record NC_135568.1, on the reverse strand, counting down.
GTTATCTTAGATTCCAAATGGAAATATTACGTTCTTGTTACTAAATATTACTTAGTTTGTTTGCTAAACCAAACTACAGAAGATGTTACTGATTTCGAAAATATAGCTGTGTCATCTTTTTTCTGTAATCAGTATAGTAAATTTTGAAAAATTATCTGTTGGTGAAAACTGTAGAATCAGTGAAATGACTGAAACATCATAGTTCAATTGGCCATACCTTTGGCCAAAAACCATACAGCTGTAGTTTTTCAAAATATTTCTTTTACCAAGTATGAAATCACCTAGTAATGATAGAGAGTGCAAAAAAATATAGCTAAATATTCATGTGTTAAAAAGTACAATGTTTGTTCTTGAAAATTACCAAAATTCTGTTTTTAGTAAAATTCATCTGGTTTGTGAGAATGCCAAAATGATAAATTCTCTTCTGAAACAATTTTTTTTCAATGCCATATTTTAATGTAAGCTTTAGTTTGACACATATTTACAAATTTCAAAATCAGGTTCATATTCATAGAAATACTAAAATCAATAATCATGGCTTTGAAGTACCAGTTAGATTCATATTTATCATACAAATCAATAGGTCATTAAAACTGAAATCAGTGAAAAATACATCAGGTCTTGAATGAGTAGAATATGAAAAGGTTTTGTAATGTCGATACTGTTGAAACAGTGCATTGATGGATTACATTTGTAGCTGATTGAGATGAAATTTGAAAATGTTGAAATAGCATGGTGAATGAACGTAGTTGAAATTCAGACTTGACACACTCATGCAGAGAACTAAAAGTAACATGTTTTGGTTGATCTTTTGGCGAAGAAAGATCAATGAGCCCACCCAGTGTGAAAGTACATCTTTCATATTAGATGGGTTTGATGAATCATGCCAGTGCTTTGTGAGACTCAAAGAGCCATATCCTCCACAAACCACATTCATCTATACCACACTGCACTGACTATTTTGTTCAAGACATCCATTTCAAATCTGATACAGCCTTATAAATATAGAAAAAATGTCTATTGCTTGAATTGAAACATGTTTTAATTATTACTTTAGGGACTGATTTTAAAATAACCACTTCCAACCTGTGCCTATTAATCCATCCTTTCAATACAAAATGTGTTACACATTAACTCTTCTTTAAGCAAGATCTGTGAGTATATTTTAATGCTGAAATTTTCACTCTGAAGTTGTTTAGCAGAAAATCCTTTTGCCAAGTTTGAACGAAAAGCAGAAAAACTTTCAATAAGGCAAAGTCAGATTTTGTCAAGAATCAGAACAAAAGTTACAAAAGTATCTTAGTATTAAGCTACTAATCATTATTTGCCACCAATATCTCGTTAAATTCTTCCAACTTTCTAAAAAAAAATCAGTATTATCTGAAAAAATTGTGTTTCTGCTAAAAGTTTAGTTCATTAAAGTGCATCCCAGTCTCAGCGTAATTCTTGCATAGCAAGATCTATCAGCGTCAATGGCCAACAACTGTAAAAGGTTTAAGTTTCCACAGTTCATGAGTTAAGACTTCTCTATGATCAGTATTCACAGCAGACCATGATGTGTGTACAGTACATATGCTACACATTAGATTAGTCACTTCTGTGCTATACATTGTTGATATATATTATCCTAACATACCATGTACCAACAAACTGCAGTGTGAAGGCAGGTACATACATGTATTCTACACATTAGATTAGCTGGTTCTTTTCTACATATAAATCTCAGTAAATTAGTATACCAACAAACCATCATGTGAAGGTACATAGATGTATTTTGCTCATTTAACTAAAAGTTGTTTTAAATTGATACAGGCCTAAGTATATTATTAATAGTGATTCCTATATTTGCTCTAATCTCTGGTCTTTTTCACTATTTATTTGAATAATGTTTTAAAAACACAGCGACCCGAGTGAGTGATTGTGAACAGTCGGGTTAAAACTAAGCTCCTTGGGAGACTACTACTAAGGCAAAAAAAAAATTGTTTCTGGCAAATTTCTGTGAAGATATACATATACGACTAGTTCTGCTGAACTATTTTCATGGTCCCCATTAGATAACACATGTATATTTCCTTTTGTCCAATTTTTTTGAAAGTGTAATGTATTATTTATTTATTTATTTCTTGTTTTGTTTTTGTTATCTGATGAAATAAATTTCAATTCAATTCAATTCAATTCAATTCAATAAGATATAATATATCATGATATCAAGGATTATGCTAATTGATAAGGACTGCAATTACTTGTTACTTGTAAATTCCTAAGTCCTGCAAATATCTGATTTAAGTTAGCGATATATTCGTAGAGCCACTTGTATGAAAGTATTACACACAATGAGTGAGTATAAAGGTTGATCCTAAATATCCAAACAAATTGTGCCACCCTCTGAAAATGTATAAACTACGGTACTTAAAATTATGAATCATATTTAGATTTTGTGAAGGCATGCTTCATCATTATACACTAGATAGATGAGTGGCTCTTGTAGTTGTACCAATGAAATATATACACACTTTGAAAGTACATGCATACTCTAGTCAAATCTAAGTCCTAGTTGGCAATATCCAAAGTCCCATTAGTTTTGATCGATTGGCATGAAGGCATGTTGTGTATTCATTTTTAGATGTGTTAGATGACTCGGTGCTGAGTGAAATCCCCACCTACTCATAAAGTACATAAATTCATGCTAGGCAAATCAGCCAGGTTTTTAGTTGGCATGATCCAAAAAGCCACAAGTCCATGTTGGGTCATATATTCACATTATATTAGATGTGTCAGATGAGTTGCTATTATACCTAGTGAAATCCCTACCCAGTCTTAAAGTATAGAGATACTGCAGCCTAGGCAAATCAGATACATTGCTTTTTAGGTTGCTAAGATCCAAAAAGCCACAGCTCTATATCAAGTCATACATTCACATTAGGAGTGTCAGATAAATGATCCATATAGCCACACTCTCTAAAAGTTACATACATGTACTCACGTTAGATGATTTAGATGAATTGGTTGGTTGATTGCAAGATCAAAAATGCTATTCCTCAGTGACAGGCCATATATTCATATTAGATGGGTTCGTCAAGATCTTCGATCATGCCTCAAACAGACTTAAGCTTACATGTACATGTATACATCCACACATTGTTAGGTTACACTCCATTAAAGCTGATTCTGTGTTTAATCCCTGTTGAAAATATCTAAATTACTCTTTCATCATAACTCCGACGTTTCTTCAATGTTTTTGTTAAACCAGAATCGACCGATTTTGATTAAGATACCTTTTTTTTAAAAACATAATGAACATGTCCTTGAACCTTGCTCTGTAAATATTTTTTTATTGTAACTCTGAAAAGTTTATATTGAGAATATCTAATTGCCATGTCATTCTGAAAACATCCTTATTGTCCCTGTCTTAAAATTTGTTTTCAACCCAAATCCATAATTGTATACAAGACGTACACTAAAAATCCTCCGATAGTTTGTGTTAAGTAACAAAACACATCATATATTATATAGCTAGAGGTAAAATATCTATATAATACCTTCATGTACTTTCAATGTATGACTGTATACTTGTAGATAAAAAATTGTTGTCTCAGGTGACATTCACAGTCTCTGGTGATTACACATTGATTCTACTTTACCAGTTAAATGTTTGACCAAACCCACAGATGATGAAAAATAAAGTAGATAGGTATATAGCATACCGGTACTATATGTTGTATAAGTTGAGGCCTACAGCCAACAGTTTAGTTCAGTGTAGAATCTATCTTCCAGATGATGAAAAACCAGTCTTCCGGATATTTTTGATATTTTGCTCAAGGTATAGGGTTAGATATACAAATTGGCATGTATGCAAAAATTGTAAAATGTCACTGAAGTCAATCATACAAATTGAAGTGGATGATTACGAAGTATAGGACTGAAAATAATCCTTGTGTGTTCCAAGAAAATTGAGAGTAATGCATTTTTCAGCATCATTTGAGTGATTTTCAGAATTGCCTGAATACCTAGGGTTTCCCATCAGTGCAGTCGTGACTTGTCAAAGACTACATACAACATTTAGAAATTAATATTCGTATTCTGCACAGATCAGTAATGGAAGCCTTAGGGAAGACAAACATTGACAATGGTAATGTATAAGATGTCTCCTGTAAACAGCATCTCATTACCACCCAGAACATAAGACAAAAAGCTTTCAATAGTCAGAAGAAAGTGTCTTTTATACAACAATGTTTGAACCCAAGTACTATTAAGAAGAATTGTGTCCACCACAACTCTTGGAGATGTGACTGAGCTTAGCATCCAGTCATTTTCCAAAACGTGACCTCAAAACTGAAACAAATGCACAACTACGCATAAGTGAGGAAACTATCCCAGCCTATGAAAAAAAAGAAATTAAATTTTGCAATAATATCTCTCAGAGATTCATAGGAAATATAGATGGCTTCTTTTGATGAAAAAGGAACTCATTATTTCTGCATTTCAATCAGATGTTCCATCAAAGCTAATCTTCCGGACAGTCATGAGGCTGCCAATACCATCTCATGAGGTTTCAATGTTACTTAAAGTTCATAATTAAAAAAGTCCATCTAATTTCTACTTCAAGTTATTCTTGTAAATTATCTTTAATATATACAATTGTATGTGTGCCCTAGATAAAAGTAATTGTGAGTACTTGTCGGCACCTCAGTACAGTACAGTATAGTATAGTTCAGCACAAGAATTACTTTTCATCTTGGCTTGCATTGGCTAACCGTGCTAACACAAGATGGCACTCCCATATTTACCATGTTTGAGAGTGAAATTAGCAGTAGTCCAGGGTGCATAGACTTCTAAACACTGTATCGGGACTACCAAATTAGTAGTCCAGGGCTAATCTACTTCTGAACTTCATATCCTAGATACCAAATTTATTAGGTGGTACTATCTGTTAGACTAATGGAAATCAATAGGAAATTGCAGTTGAAATGGTTCCACTGCCAAAATCTGACTACCAAACATAGAAGTTAAATTTGAACAGTGATAAGTACAATGGTATTGTCAGATGGAAGGGGTAATGCCTGCAAAAATTTTATAGGTTACATTAAATCCAGGTTCATAATGTACGTAATGTACATGATTGTATACTTGCAGCAACGTTTAAAATTGAATATAAGAAAATAGGTGAATGGTATATAATCATAGATAGAAATGATTTGGTTTTACTTTGCAGTGACCCACACATCTACCGCAACTTGTGGAGATGTGACACTGTTTGCAGAATTTTGTTTCCAAATATTTGGTAAAACGTAAAGTGAATTTTATACCCGTAGTGTAGGTGATGAAACAAAAACTAGTTTACATCACAAGTTAGATTACCCTGGTGGTTGAACCTTCGTTTTTCAAAGATGGACACAAAGTAAAACTATTGTCACAACATGTTGATACAACAGTGATAAGCTACTGAATGGACATTGGTTTAATTATAGTCTCAGTAGGGTGGCATCTCTGAAAACTAGTTTATTTAGAGGTCCTGAACTTGCAGTGTTGTTTTGGGACTTCCTATGCTTACACTATGTTGATCACAGGATGATTAGAATCTCACAACAGAGAAACCGCTATCACCCACTTGTGTAATCTATCAACTTGAAGAACAATAGATTAGTTTGCATCTATCTTTAGTAAACCGAAGGCTGGATTACCAACGTCGTGTTTCACATGGACAGGTCTAAGATGAAAACAGGATGCTCTTGAACTTGCAATAACCTACACTCAAAATAATACAAAGTTAGAAATTTGTAGTGTAGCAACTAGCCATTAGGATTGAATCTGAAGAATTCTACCAGTTATCAACTGAAACCTGTTACACTAACACTATAAAAGTCTTTCCACAAGAAGAGTTACACCTATGGCCAGTGTCTTGGAGTTGTCAGAAGACTACAGTGTAGGGCCAACCAGCATGGATGAGCAGCAATAGTGCAATCACTGCTTAAGTTTGTTATAGGGACATTATATAAATGTTTGGATAGTCTTTATTGGGATAGTCTAAGTGTAGCTAGGTCATAAATATATACACTGGAAGTTATTTATTTTCCTTTAAAATTTAACAGTTATCTTTACAAACATAAACGTTGAGCATATAATTGAATATGTATTAAAAAGTACACGGACATGGGTAATTAAAGCAAGTAGCTGGCTATTATGGCCGTTGGTTGGTGCTTAGTGAAAATGACTATATATAGTTTCTACAGATTGCTTGACATTCAACGTTACATATACCTTCTCATGTCATTACATTACTGTTTAACTTAGACTCAGTGAGAGATAAGATGGAATTCTAACAAGAGGATTAGTCAATAGCAGCTTTCAATTTATTTGTAAATCTTACGTTGTTATATGGAAACCTGAGTAGATAATAAAAAGAGTTAACATCCATGCTATAGTTATACAAATCTGGCATCCATGCTATAACTAGGCAACTTTTGTATTCGATGAACCGTATGCTGATCTATTGAAATTGAAAGTCATTATCTGAAACGCATCCGTGCAATAGTAAATGAATAATCTATCCTTGCAGATATTTATCATTGCCTTCGCCCTTTTGAAGTTTATTTCTACAAAGATCCATACCCTTCTGTACTGTTAGCTAGGCTGTGACATATTCTTCTCTCACAAAGAGCATACAATGCACTCCAGAACCAGACTCCAAATCCATTCACGTATTAAGCCTGCAGTCACTTGGCTCTGAACTTTACTTGACTGTGCATTCACATAGTTCTCATTACTCTGTCTTTTGAAGTTAGTATTTTAACACAGATGCCGCTGTTGGCTAGCTCTCACAAAGAGTATACAAATTACAATGCACGCCAGAACCAGACTCAAAATCCATTATATTTATAAGCCTGCAGCCGCTTGGCTTTGAACTTCTTTGAAAAAATGCATTCACATAGTAGTTCTCATTACTCTGTCTTTTAAAGTGGTATTTTAACACAGATGCCACTGTTAGCTAGCTCTCACAAGGAGCATACATGTTAACCAGACAAAAAATTCATTCAGATAAAACCGTACCTCTTTGCCTTGAACTTAACGCGAATATACATTGGATGATTCAAATAGTCCTCGTTGCTGCAGCAATGTCTTTTAACAGTTACATACTATATGGTTAGCTAGGTTCCGACATTTTGCTTTGTTCCATAGTTTGTACACTTGAACCAGACTCAAAATCTATTCACATTAAACCCAAACTCTTGGCTTGGAACTTTTATTCAAATAGTAATCTCATTGCTTATTTATTTCAACACAGTTGCATATAACTACTATACTAGGCTGTGTGTGTGACATGTCTCTGTGTTTCAAAGCAAACACCTGAACCAGTCCTGACTGTAAACCTTAGTAATTACCAAGTCTCTTTTCAATATTAGCTGAATATCTTCTGAAGTTAATTTTGACACAGATATAAATACAGTCTACTCTTTAATAGCTAGACTGTGACATTTTACTCTGTCACACACAGGATACACCCGACTCAAAAATCCATTCACATATTTAAAACCAGCATCTTGGATTTAATATAGTAGCTGAATATGTGTTGAAAACACATTCGCATGTCTCACATGTGTCTCTTATTGTGTCAAGAATAAGATCCTTTAGATCTGTTGCTCGTTCTTTTACAACTTCAAAAATACTTCTCAGCCAGTTATCAGTTTTTTCCGTTGGCAAGGTCGAATGTGCATTTTGTTCATCAAACACACATTCAAGAATCGAAAGCATAACTGTATACTGTAACTGCATATTGATACATAGCCTTGAGGCTTGATGTATCTCAACGCGTAATACTGAATATTGATATTGAGTTGTGATAGTTACTTGGCATTTTGAGTTGACATAATAGTATCTTCCAAAATGTGATAAAGGAAATCGATAAAGAACTGTAGATAAACATCAAAAGTTAATTTCATCAATAAACAATGGAATAGGGAATATCAACTAATACTTCCAATATTTCAATGACTCACAGCTCAACTTTTGTTGACAACTCTAGTAAATGAAATTATTTTGAATTCTAGAATAGTCTCAGGAAATGTTTGTAAATAAAGTTAAAGTCACAATCTCCCCCCCCCCCCCTTCTCTTAAAGTGCCACACAACTCCGATTCACTTAACTGAACTGAACATGCACATGATATCAAATATTGAGGGGAAGTGGGGGTTGCATCGCACTACTCCCCTGCCCGTACTCTGGGTTTACTATTGACATCATTTTCTGTCATTGATGCCGTATGATCTTTATTCTATAAAATCACTCACAATTAAAGAATCAAGATGTCCTTCCATCATTTCACAATGAAAATGGTATTTCAAATGTAATAATGACAAAACAAGACTAAACATAAGCATCATGGAACTGGAGAGTCAACTACAGTAGGTTTACCTGGTGTAAAGAAAAAGGAATTTCAAAACAGTTCTTTGAATCATCGTAAAATGATGAAAAACTGTGTTGTGAGCATATTAAGTAGTGTGAAAATGCTCTCGAACATCACACCAAAACAGGTGACAATTGAAAATACAAATATCACAGATGCTTTTACAATAGCTTTGAATTTCTTTTTTTTTTAAACGCTGAGGTGTGAAACTAGTCAAAGATTCAAGCCATACTTGTACTTATAATCTGGTAACAAATAAAAATAAAATTTCCTTTTTACTAAATGTAACTTCATGTAGTAAACATGTAAAGATTAAGTCATGATTATCCTCTGACTTTTAACCTTGAGATAAAATTCTTGTTAAAATACCTTCCTAAGTTTTAACAATTGCTTTAAATTATTTCTCCTGTCATTTTCCTACCTTGCTGCAGTAGTTCTGTATGGTTTTTTGATAACTTTTAACGATGTCTATCAATATCGTTTAATCATCACTCAAAAGAGTCTTTCTCTGTAATCTTTTTTTAAATTCTGATTTCATTAAAGTCACTCCAAAGTGGGAGTGTCCGGATTAATCTCTTTTTTTCGAATCTTTCTATATTCCCACCTCAATTTTACCTTATTGTGCTGCAAAAATATTTCTTGTGCGTAAGTAAAACTTCAATACGTCTCAAAATGTTCTCTCCAACTTTATATATGTCATCAATTTTCATAATGTGAGAATCATATAGACTTATATATCGGGTACACAAAAAACTAACACTTGTAACAACTCATGGCAGAGTTAAACCTGGCATTGGTAGTTTCACCCATTTTTAAATGCAATGTTGTAAGTGTGAAGATGCGATACGATGCAATGCCACGTTTAACAGACGCCAACCATTTCAACTTTTCAAATACTTGTATCATGTGACCATGTGCATGTGACTGTTGTTGTTGTTGTCTACATGGTGAATGCATGTTTATTCTACGTATCGGTGGCAGCAAGCGTTGGTTGACCTGTTTCTTCCAAGATAGAGATTGGAATCGGTAAAGTCTTTCAATGCGGAACAATTCTTGACTTGACACATTTCCTGCTCTCTCATAATAGGGTTGCACATGTAATGCTGTGAGAACATTTCACTGGAACGAAAACCAGATCCAAGTTTTACATCATGGTGGTATTTTTTGGCACTCCTGAAAAAGTGTCAAAATCTGCACACCTTCATTAATTCAAAAATATTGAAGTTATGGTTTGTGCATAAAAAAAGTAGTGGGTGTTCATATACACTTCTAAGAACTTCATTGTTCTGTTATTTCTGATTGTAACATTTTTAATTTATGCGATTTAGTGTGAAATTGCATTCAACACTTGGAACTGGTTCAATGCTGGTACTGCTTAGAAACTGAAGATCTAACATTTTATTTCAGGACTCTTTTGCACAGTAGTTGCAAATACCAGGTAACAGTGTTAGAAGCTTTGTATTATAACAGTCACTTCTGTAATGTAGACATGAAGACATATGATGAGTGTGCCACATGGAACCTCGGATTCTGTCATCTTGACTTCACATCCTGAAATCCACACACACAACTGAATAAACCGACACTGCATGCATTTGACTCATCCTTCTCACAGTACCCTTTGACAATACTATCCATACTCAAGAGTCGTCTTTTCAACTTTACCGCACGTACACCGACACCCAATGACAAATCACTGATAATCACCCTTAATTCCTCTGGACAGGATCCATCTTTTCCGATATTTAATGACAATCTTATATTGTAAATAATATCTTTACCTATTCTTACAATTATTAAATATAACTTACAATAATGTCAAATGTAAAATAATTAAAAATTCGGTTTGATTTGATAAATTCTTTGTACTGATGAAATACTGGTTTTATACATGTTCTTGGCAAATTAATATTCAGGCTTGGAATGTGTTTTCATGTGGTTTGTGTGGAACCAAATGACCAGCATGAGTGTGGGACTTACCACTAACTGCGCCCAAATTTTCTCTTTCTCCCTTTCTCTCCGTTTTCTTTTCCTTTTCTGTTTCTTCTGTTTTTTGTGGTCTTCTTTCCTGGCGTTTGGTTCTACTCTGCAGATTTAGCCTTTCACACATTGGAAAAGTTTACTTTTGAGGATGCCTTCAATCCAGATCTGAAGCCCCGAATTATTGCTGGAGAGTGGGTAGTCTGTAAGTAGTGAGATTTTACTGTTCTCAATTGGTCTTCAGTACATTTTCTTTACCATAGGAATAATTGTTGGCAATATTACTTTCCAAAGACCTCAGCAGGCTCAGGCATTTGTATCATTATGGTCCAGTTTCCCTGAAAATCAAACTTGTTCAAATCTCACCAAACTTTATTAAGGAAAGTTTGTTCCTTATAATTTTGAAGCAACACAAAAAATTTGAGGAATTCTGCTTCAAGAAAATCAAGAATATTTGTATTTTCCAGTATGAATTTTTTTATACAGTACATGTACATTATTTTCGGTGCCCATTTTGGATTCTAAAATTGGTGGATTTTGACATCATTTTAATCTCTACATCATCAGCTTGTTACTGAGGTAACCCATGATTTTTTTTCTTGACTAATTAAAATTGGGTTTGAATTTTCTTGAACAAAGTAACAGCATATGGCTTAAATCTTTATTTCTGAGGTGCATACGCCTTTAAAAAAAGTATTTATTCATCACTTGTTAATATTCTTTTATTTGTAGACAACGATTATGATTACTTTGTATACCGAGATGATAAGGGTGATTTAATACGACTGGATGCAAGGGCCAATGAATCCTACAGGCTTTTAGAGAACAGGACACTGGTAAGTTACCCATCATGCTTTGTTTTACCCATCATGCATTGTTCCCCCCCCCCCCCATGCTTTGTAATACTCATCATACTTTGTGTATGACCAATAGAAGATATTGTTCAGACAAAATTATTTCGAATCATTCTTTTTGCCACTGGTACGTTAACACCTCTACCTCCCTCCCCCCCACCCCACACACTTGCATTGTTGTGTTATTTATTTGCTAAAGACTTAGAACAAAATATGAACCATATACCTTTGCTTCAGTTTATCACGATCATATGAATGGGTACCTTGAAGGATAGGTCATCATTAATGTCACATGTAACACATGTAACAATACCTAGGACTGTATACTGCTCAAGTATTGAAATACTACAACAGGCCATATCATAAACCAGACGACAAATTGTCACTCTTGTAGGGATGAAACTTATAAACTCGATGCATTATAACATTGTGGAAAAGTCAATGTAAAAGTATATCAATGTTACAAGATGAGAATTTTTGTCAATTTCCAAACACAGAATTTTTAAAGGAACTATGAGAGTTAGTCATTTGTAATTAACTATATTATAATAAATAAGTTTAGAAGGTATGCCTATTTCCTAAATAATCAAGGATAAATGATGCTAAAATTTCATGACAATATTTCCATAAAAATTCATGGTGAAATGTCGAGCCCTTTTTCCTTAAATTTTACAAAACTTAGGAAATAATGACAATAAAAGTGAAACAGAGCATGTATTTGATTGATTGGAATGGACTCACCGACATAAACATGTGTCTGGTGTGATAAAAACCACTGAGTAAATTTCTGTCTTGAAATATGAAACATGTTTATAGCCTTTGACTGCAGAAAAAAAAAGATTGAGTACTCCCAGAGGACAAGTAACTACGATGCAAAAGACTGGCAAACTGTTGTCTCGCAATGAAAAATGCATCAGTTTTATTGATGCCAATAATTGGATTCCATAACTAGGCTTTTTATTCACATCAATATTTTCAACATTGGCATGTCAGCATCTTATATCATTATGAATATAGATGGCTATTTAATGAGTATTTCAAATTAATGACATACATGGCTTGAAGTAGGTAAAGGGTCTCCGTCGTAATTGTACGTTGTAAATTAACAATGCCTAGTTTTGATGCTATCTTTGATCTGTTACAATGTTCACAATGGTGTGAGTGATAGGCTGTCTGGAAAGCCGTTCTTTTGCTTTTATCAGATGACAATTTATGTGCCTGAATAGAACAAACGAAAGTGAAAAGTTTTCGTTCTTAGTTATATCATTAGATCAACCCAGATGTGTTGTACGTCTCATACTGTACAGTAATTAGTTATTCTTCAGAATGAAATTTTGAATCACAAATTATGGTATTTCTTAGAAGACTTGTGAAAAAAAACCGTAAAAAATCTTGAAATATCTTGTTGGAAACGAGAAGTGAAATGATTCACAGAAACTAATTCCATGTAAATGTCAAGAACAAGATGACATAATTGGTTGCGTTCTGAAATTAAGTTATCGTGTCACAAATAGGGCAGAATGTAATTACAAGAAATTCAATTCTGGAGACTTTAATCACATTCATCACGTTGTCAATTAGTGAAAAAAATAGATTTCAAGTGATAACAGAAGGTTTGAGATTCCCCTATAGTACAGACTAACTCATTTTTGAGAACAACTGTGACAATAAGAGGGGATAGTCTACAATATGACCATGTAATATGCTACCTGAGAGGGAAGGGGGTTTGTGTAAAGTAGGAAACAGCAAACCCCATTACTGAGTCATTCCATGTCAGTTACAAGAACAGCAAACTACATGTAAAGTACCAAAAACCTGAAGATTTGAGGTTTAAGATATGTAGTGTCATATGCTACCCCGAGTGGGGGGGGGGGGTTCATGTAGAGTACTAAGGAAAAAGAAAAGCAGACTGATGAACTGAGTCAGTCCGTGTTAATTACAGGAACAGCTTAGTACCGAAAATCAGAAGATTTGAGATTTACTCAGACAGCACCATATCTGAATATCAATGAGCTCTTCCATGTCAACACAATCTATATAACCAAGTGTAGCATCCATATTTTCTGAAATGAATTTTTCCAATTAAAATATGGACATTTATCTCCACAATGGGAGATATAAAATTGTATGCTTATAAAACCATCTTGATCATAAACTGGAATTGGCACTTGAATAATAAACATCAAACATATTGAGGGGAATTTATGTGCTCTAAAATTTCTAGGATTTAAATTGAAATTTATCACTTATTTTATGAAGTGTATTAATTTCCTACATTTTTTCATGAGAATATGACATTTTATTTTGCTTTAGGGTATGTCTAAATATGAAAAAATGAGAACAAGGAAAAAGCGAAAGATTTAACAATTTCAAACATTAATCTTGAAGAATTTTAACTGCTCAAAAGTACATGTATGTGGTTATTAATGTTCATGACAAATGGCAGATGTACTTGCACTCATATGTAGTAGGTCTTGTAATAGAGATAAAATTCAACATGTAGAGGCTTACTAGTAAATTCATGTGAAACAACTCATTAGTCTTTTGATTCCATCTCAGACATACATTAGTGTGTCCCAATTTACATATCAATGTGAACCTGTTGTTATGTAGATTAGGAAACCCACACTTTGATTGTTATGTAGATTAGTAAACTCATACTTTCATTGTTATGTAAATTAGTAAGCCCACACTTTGATTGATATGTAAAGTATGTAATCCCACACTTTAAGTGTAAATTTACATATTTTTACATGACAAGTTTTCAAATGAAGGCATAAATATTGTGCTGTACTAAAACAACATGTCGCAAACTGTCAGAATTTCAGGTCAGTGGTGACGACACAAAAACATTCAGATTGCTTCCCAAATACACTAATTTTATAATAGTTAGAACTGCTGGGCCCCTTCCAAACATGAGTATCATATTCATGGTTTTCAAAAATTACGTTAACACTATAACAGCGAAACAGGCAGTTTTCAAACCGTTAAAATTGATTCTCGACATAAATAGGCAGAAAATCCGTACAAAGGAATTGGTAAGGGCGAGTCGGCTGTCAGTCCTGTCAAAGAGGTTTTGATTATGGTATAAGTTTGACCTCACTTTGCAAGCTAGTCAGAGTGTGTAGTTTGTCATGTTCATGAGAAAATGCACATTTAAACAATTTTAGTATCTGCGATATTTTGAATTTTCCTTCAGTAATTTATTTCACTTAAGAGGTATAGCTGCAATAATTCAAAATGTTGCCATCGAGATGCATTAGATCCGTTTGTAGAAAGTAAATATCATCAAATATATATTATATTCATTTGCATGACAGTGGACTTCTGAAACGTGACAAACTTGAAACCTCAACTTTAAGGTCCCGAATGTATATTTAGTGACAATTAATTTTGTATTTACATGTATTTGGCAATGAGTACCCAAGTACAATTGTGATTGATTAATTAGAGTGAATTCTTAAAAAAGTTCATCCTTGGTGATTTAAAAAGAACTGAAGGTTAGAATGAAGCCAGAGCAAATGGAAGAGTTCTTTAATTGCTCAAATTTTGTGTTTCCATCAATAGCTTAGTCGTGAGTTTGTGAACACAAGGTCCTGTCCATCAGTTTTGCCTCGCTCCATGTGCTTCACAAACGACTTCATTTGTTATAGGGCACAAAGCGCCTGTGCTAATTATCCCTCCCTCAAGCTTGAAGGGTAGAGAAATAACAACTCATTACAACCAGGAAATAGAGCGTAAAACGACAGCGAAGTTTGTTTCGTACATTCAGTGTATCTATGCATTGCAATTGATTTATGCACGTTGGCCAACTGTATCCCTGTGTACTTTTTGCTATGTCATTTACACTTGGTTGACAGAGAGCGAATGATGATGTGACCTCTGCAAAGCTACGAAATCTTCAGCTTTATTAGTTTACTTGTAAGACAGACCATGTAATTTCCTTTCAAATGTCACAACAGCAAGGCAGTTTACAGATAGTAATAAAGCATAGGATCATTATTAGAAAAACTTGAAAGTCGTCTATAAGAGCCCAAAGTCTCAAATTTCTCAACATGGCCTCGATTGTTATGCGGTGATTCCAGTCTCAGGGGAGGGAGCATTTTAAGCAGTTTCACACACTTTTCATCTTGTGAAAATGAAAAGGTAATCAAGTGAATACACCCAATGATAGACAATTACAATTTTAAAATTCAACTTGTGTCACCGATCACTGATGATAGTCTCGGACTCTGAAGAGTTAGCATGGAGTCTGTAATTGTCGTTGATCTCGACTTCCAATTTACCTCAACCCTGGCTGACTGCATGGCTACAAAATTGTACATCTGAGTTCTTGTGAATCTTTTATATGTGAATAACACATTCTAATTGACTTTAAAGAACATTTGAATTACAAAAAGTAGTTAATTACCACTCCAATTTCAACACCTAAGTCATTCCAGTAGTCTTTTCGTCACTGTCAATATACATGTACCATATACTATGATATATGATATCATGGCAAACGTTATCATCATCACATATTAGGATACAAGTATTTTATGACTCATGTATCATAGAGCTTATTATTACATGAATAGATTTCAATCTGTCAAGTAGAATACAACATATTATACCTATGCATGAGCCAAATTGAACAAAAAATATGGAATATAAGCTCTGGTCGTTCTATGTCCCGACAATGTTATGTGCTTCAGTGTCACTGGCTATGAATATATTGAGTATTCATGTATAATATTGCGGGGTCTAGGGCTCACAGTCTTCACCCTTGAAGTAATTCTGCTGGAGGAAGGATAATCAATTAAATATAAACCAACATCAAAATATTACACTACGTTTTTGCCCCATAACAAGTTATTTTTTGTAAAATGCACAAACCACATTTAAGCTATTTGTATGTATGTATTTTATATTTCCACACCTTCAGGCTTTGTACATGTATAATAAATGGTAGTGGCATTTTGCCATAGTCCTTTGGAATTTTATATACTTAGTTTGCAAAATATATAGTATGTGCAGCTGATTCGTTTATGTTTAAGAACAGTGATATCTATGTACCAGGTCTTCATTTGCAAAATGGTTTCTGAAATAATTCAATATACTCAACCTACACTAGATTGAACCGATGAAATCTAGATCATCATTTTAACATTGTGACATTTTTGTAGAAAATAACCGTTACAACTTTATTAGAGTTATGGCAAGACACTGTCAGGCAAAGCTCTTTCACAAGGGGCCATTATTCAAATGTAGCCTACCCTTACCAAAATGAAATGTTAAAATGTATACTTAAAGTATACTTATTCTGTACTAAAACTATGCTTGTTCTATACTCCGCGTATGCTTTTTCAATGTCAAGTATATTACCAAATTTACTGTACCTGTGGAGATTCGATCCCCAAATACAGATAATTGACAGTGAAAAAAACACTAAGTTTGAATTCTAAAAGAAATTATTGATTATTCACCACACAAAGTCTACAACAGCTCAGTGTTATTTATCAGATTTCAGACTCTCATACTCTGATACTCAAGTTATATTGACAGCAACTATCAATTACAAATATAAAAGTAACAATTTGTTTGTAGATTTGAGTAGTTTGGCATAAGAAATGATTTTGTAGGAGTTTCACATTGGTGTTATTGAATATTGTGATTCTAATATAATGATCTGAAGGAGCTACCATGTCGATCGAAAGGCATCTGTTTACCAACCAATTGATGTTATCGATGAAATTTTTCTAGACTGTTTGATGTTGTTGAGATGGTCATGATGATGTGGTTTTCAGACTTTGAAAATTGACTCAGTCTGTTTCTGAGACATCAATACCAATTTTGCAAAATCTGAAAGACATTATTCCACACTACAGCACAGGATTTATTTTCTGTGCATATGTCATAATAATGTGTGTGGTATGTCATAGAAAGGTGCCTTCTATGTCATGATCCTGTGTGTTCTCTCTCATGAAAGTGTGTGCTCTTTGTCATGAAAGTGCATATTCTTATATGTAGGTCATGACAATACGTGTTCCGTGTCATGACAATGCGTGTTCTTTGCCATGAAAGTGTGTCTATTGGTGATATGTTGGCAAATGTACAATGACGGACGTAGTGAGTGACAGTTGAAATATTAAATCTTTGAATGGAAAGTCTTTCCATTGTACGTTTCGACAAGTAATTTTAGAAATTCATGACATAGCCATCATTGATCGAGACTTTCTTTAATTGCAACAAGTCATTTTGACACTCACTTCCTCATATATTGTCTAAATATCAGATGTCATGAACAGAACTAGGTGCATACAAACCTAAAAGTACATTGTTCACATAGTCTGTATCCTCTGTGGTTTGTTAAAGATGATAATTGCATGAAAGTAATAAAGAGTCTCATTTCCCAAGGCTTTGAATTGAAATATTCACTGAAAATGGTCAATTAAGCAGAGAATTATGGGAATTATGGAAATTAGCATTTATGCAATGGTCTAGCCTTGTACATATAAACTTGGTTATTTTGTATCTCTGATACAATGATATGCCTATCAGTGTGTGTGTGTGTGTGTGTGTGTGTGTGTGTGAGAGAGAGAGAGAGAGACAGACAGACAGAGACAGACAGAGACAGAGACTGACAGAATGGATGGATGGACAAATGGATGGATAGATAGATAGATACCAATTGATTGACAGATAGATAGATAGATAGATACCAATTGATAGATAGATAGATAGATAGATAGATAGATAGACAGACAGACAGACAGACAGACAGACAGACAGACAGACAGACAGACAGACAGGTAGATCAATTTATGATTTCAGTAAAATCTGAATTTTTCTCATTGTGAATGTATGAATTATGTCAAATCTCCATTACACTCATTATCATTGCTACATGAATTTTCCATTAAAGAAAATAGGAATCATCATATCCGACAATTGTCGCTAAACCATGCTAAATTACCTTAAATATGGTGGGAAAATTGTTCAATAATTACCGTCATTTCAGTCAAGGAGATAATAGCATTTCTAATATAGAATACATGTTGTGAGATTGGGGGAAAAAAAGATATTATGTGTAGATTTTCAAGTGGTGAAATTTGTCAGTGGTTTGATTGTGTACGACAGGCAATTTCCCTCCAATTTCCTGGTATGTGTATGTAAAGTTGATGAAGTGAAAAATCAACCAGCATTATCTTGTGTGGTTCAATGGCTAGCATAGGAAAATATATCAAAGTCATTGCACTGTGCTAACTTTACGCTCATCCCAGAAATCAACAACTTATTTTCCTACCCGTTTACATGAATACACACTGTTAAATCTATATTTTTTTCGTGCACCTAATACTTATCATTTCTTACCCGTTTCTATCCTTTGGTGACCAGTTTTTGTCCTGCCTATAAGGAAACACATCAAATTCATTTTATCATCATTATCGTAATAGTCATCCCAATGTAAGAATCACAACAGCCCAATCCTGCCCAACTGCATTATGTGGTCAATAGTTAATAGTTCTAAAACAGGTTCTGTATTTTTTCCAATACCAAATATGTAATGGTTTTATAACATACACGTATGATACATACTCAGTAATCCAGAAAAATACTTGGTTGCTCCTTTGTAAAGTTTTCATCCTTGATACTAGTATCAAATATTTTAAATGAACCATGTTGTTTGCTTTTCAGAGTGACCATGAGGTTACCAGATATTCCCTGTCACCATCATCAGAGTTACAGACAGTACTTCTCGCTACAAAAGAAAAACAAGTATATCGTCACTCCTTTCTAGCAATCTATATCATCTATGACACGTCCAACAAGTAAGTACAATTTGAAAAACTGTCATTCAGAATGATACAACAGTGGAAACCGAGGTTTCCCCAAACTAAGATAGAGACAAACTAAAACTATTGTTACAACATGTTGATGTAAACTATTGAATGGACCTTGGCACTTATAGTTATTGGGTGGCATATCTGATGGCTTCCGCATGATCTTGCTGTGTACATTTTGGGGGGGTTCCAATTTTCACAATATCTTGATTACAAGGTGATTATATCCACACTACAGAGGCACTGCTATCACCCACTAGTGTAAGCCATCATATTGCTCAACTTTCAGTTTGTATCTGTCTTAGTAAGCCAAAACCTTGTTTGCCACAGTGGTAATGTACTAATGTATTTTTGAGTGAAAAGTCATGCTATAGATAGGGATACATACATGGATTTGTATTCAAGCTAGGGAGTTTGGTTCACTAAGTTATTAAAGTAAGAATGAGGTTGTAGACCCCCTAGCATACTTTTAATCAATATCATCATAGTCATCGCTATTTTGGATTATTTATATTGGAATTTTAGCTAGGAAAATAAAAGAAAGAAAAAGGCTGATCCAATGTAAACCCTGATGACTCCACTGATATGATAGTATTAATCCAAAACCATAGGATACTAAATTGAATCAGTGATCAATACGATAACTAACATTCCAAGTTCCAACCACCAAGTTGAATTTGGCTTATTTGCATAATGTGTCAAAGTTCAAAGATGGGACAAAAAGACTTGCCGAGTATACAGTATCTGTGAAACTGCCTTTCCCCTTTACCATACAGAAAATGTATGCACGTACCTCTGCACCTCAAGCTCTGCATGCAGGGATTTAATAGACTATACTTACAAATTTCCGTTATTATTTTTAAAAAGTCTTGAAAAGTATGTAAATATCTGCTCAGTTTAGTCTGAGCTTCCCTAGTTCCAGGCTAGGATTTTATAGTATTTATCTCAAGGTACTCATGTGTTTAATATCTGATGACTGATCTTGCTTTTAATTCCTTCAGGTTGATATTATTTTGTGACTGAAGTTGTTGTAGTTGTTCAAGTCTACCATCAGTGTAAATTTTTGTGTGTGAATTATTTGTGTACATGTGTGTGAATAAGAGAACTGCAGCATTTTAGTTGAATTCTTTCTGGTTGATATTATTTGTTGATTGCTGTCATATTATATAGTGCATGTCCAAGTCCAACTTCAGTGTTTCTCACACACAAGTTCTTGTCTTCCACTTCTGATTGAGAAACAGACATGTTTCAAACAAATTACTTGACCTTCTTCAGTGTCTACTTAGATTTCATAGAATGATCCGAATTTGCTGGAGGTGTTGAGTATAAACTGGAGGTGTGAAAAGGTTAGCTTCAATATATGTAAATTCGGGTGTGAAAGTACTTGTCAGTTATGTATGTACATCTGATGTTCACCTTCTGTGTTTCTGTCTCTTTCAGAGAAAGAATGTTCCTGAACCCACCAGAGGTTCATGACCCAGAACAAGAGACGTACATACAATATGCAGCATGGTCCCCTCAAGGTGACTTGGTAAGATGAACCTTTTTAGTTACACATATATTGTATGCACATTATAAATCTAACTTTAAAAAGTTTGACACTGATGAATTCTATTCTCAGGTAAAATCAAGAAAAAGAATCGAGGTGACCATGTGAACGTGTGAAACAGGGCAGTTTTTTATAGCGATAATGTAAAAAAAATCTGTGTAGAATCCAATATGACCACCAAATATTGTATGAACTCAATGGGAAAATTAAACATTGTTGATTTTCTTGAAAGCAAGATGGTGAAACCCATAATATCTTAATTACTATTTCAAAAGGATCGGGAACAAGTTTTCATATGGCAAAGTTTGGGGAGAATTGAGATATTTTAAGACCGTTAATTTTCATGGAAATTGGTCCCCAAGGCAACTTCCTACCTCAAGAAAAGCTTTTAGATATTAACCCTACTTGAAAGAATTCCATCATTAGGATCTAGTGATAACATTAATTGCCGTCTGTCTTGACAAACACAGCTTGATCTAGGATAAATTAGACTGATAAAGTAATCACATTTTAGAAACTTTTAATGGAGCGACTCTGGGGCACTTGATTGTAATCGACCAGAAATTGAAGCAATTTATCAACAAATTTGATTGTCTTACTTAAGCCCAAAATATACAAAACTGGCAGTGCGATGGTTATTAACCATATATATAAAATCTACCTTTGTTCCACAACTTTAATGAATATATTTTCTAAATTTGTATTACATTGTACCAGGCTCGAAGCTTGAGGAATTTCCTCAAACTGTGTTTGCTTATGATTCTAGAATTTTCACATTTGCATTGGTTCACCCATACTTGTATTGTAGTCAGCCATATTTGCAGTTGGGTCAACCATGTTTGTACTGTAGTCGGCCATATCTGTATTGTAATGAACCATATTGCCATTTGAGCCAGCAATGTTCATATATTGTCATTAGCCACATTTGTATTTTAGTCAGCCATATTTGCATAAATCCAACATGTTTGCTTTGGCATCGGCCATATTTATGTCCATCAGCCATATTTGTAAATTGTATGATGAAAAACAGTACTGCCAATTTCAAGTGTGTGTCATAGGCAACCATGGTCATACCAGTGAATCAAAACATTTTAAATATACAGATTGAGATTTCTAATCACAATGTATGAAACTGTATAAATTGAGACTCCCTAAAATTTCCTTTAAAAATACACACTAAAGAATTAAACTGATAATGACTCCATTACTGAGAAGAAATGATTAATTACAATAACAGCTTAAGTCTGTTATAGCTGATTTCTGAAAATTGTCTTAAATGCAAAACTGAATGAAAAATGATTATAATATGCTAACATTTAAAGAATTCTGTATCATTTCAAAACTTCGAAAGAGCAGTTTGACGGATAAGTCATGGACAAAAAGTTTTACACTGACAAAGCCACAACATCTGTATGTTTCGTAAATTACCTTGGTAATACACCCCAGCACTTTCTGTAAGTGAAAGTTTAGCTGGAGATCGCTGTCAGTGATGAGGCAATTAAGACAAAATCAAGATACAGAAATGTAGGGAGTGTTTTTGGAAGTCTTTTTTGTCGTTCAGCAAAACGAGGAAGTCACGCAGACAATAATCAGCTAGGAAATGAAGTAGATTGATATTTTGTCTTGTAATTTGATATCCAGGCTCATTTTCTTACTTATCTTGGAAATCAGGTGTGCGCCATTATGGAACGTAACGGAACACCTGCACCAAGAAAAGGAAAACTGTTAGTTTCTCAATAAAGTCACAAACTAGTAAATTCTTATCAGGAAAAATAGTAATTTGATACAGGAAAAATTGTTATTTGATACTTGCCATAATATCACAGTGTTGAAGATTGAAGGTTGAAGACTAGGTAACTAAGAGACGTTTTTAGCAAAAATAATCCGGCGGTTTTAGAATCATAGAGAGACATGCAACTGCATTAAAGCAAAGAAGAAGGGATTAGTGAAACCAAATCATCTCGATTTTGGATGAACATGTACATGAATGTGTCATTTTGATATCCAAATCTCATGCTTCCATGAAAGGAATATGAGACCAAGTCCATATCTAACGTTTATTTGTACACCAAGACATCATACCTTTATCATTGTGTATGTATAACCTTAATTGCAACAATGTGCCAAATTTTTAACAGAAAGTTCATCTAGACTTTAGAACATCAATAGAGAAAACACAGTCAGTGTATCAAACTTTCTGTTGTGTAAGTGAAAAATCAGCTACGTTTCACATAAACTCTGCAAATAAGGTAGACAGTCTGCTTGTTACTTATATCTGTTGTCTTGCTTTCTTCAAACTGAGACTGGAATTCTTAAACATTGGAAATAAGGCAAGCATCAAATCTGAACACTTTCAAGAACAAATTAAAGACACATCTGTTCAAACGTTCCATTGACCATTTTGTTGGCACTGTACAGGAGTAGTTTTGAAATCAGCCGGCATATGATAGAAAATTCTTTTTTGAGTGATTGCAGTAGGATTATGATTACTAGCAATTTGTGCAAATGAAAAATCAACTAAATTTAAAATCAGACTCAAAATGTTGCAGCTGTACCTTTTAGTATCAGTCCATAGTGACAGAATTTAGTGTTCTGTAGTCTTGGCATGCCCACTCACATTCAGTTCATCCGTTTGTTAGAACAACGTTGAAATTGTAAACATGAAAAAAATTTGTAATTTGCTCCAAGATTATTTCGAGAAAGTAAACATGTTTTAAATTTATACTGTTTGTAAAGGCAATGTCAATCACTTTACATATTAACAGTATAAAGAATACACAATTTGATCACCTAATTATTTTGTCAACAAAATGGAACATTTTTCAAATTTGTTTAAGAGAAAATGGTCACTTGCATGTGTATTTTAATGGTATAAAACAAATGGAAAATATAATCACTTTCATTGTATTGACCAAAAAATAAAACCAACTTTAAATTTATATTGTTTGGAAAGGCAATGTTTAATAAGTACATCAATAGTGCAATCACCTTAAATTATGACAAAAAAAACAGAGAGGATGAAAATTTCCTTTGGGTCTAAGAGCATCAACCAGACTTCTGTTTAATATGCCAAAGTATTGCATTTGAAGTTAAATCCTATCATTTAACAGAATGAATAATAATTTCAAAGTATATATATATATATATATATATATATATATATATATATATATATATATATATATATATACCTACTGATATTCTTAACATGAAGGGTTATGAACGTATTTCCTTTAGAGAATTGTAAGCAGACAGACATTATTCACCTAAATGCACCACTTGCTATTGCAAACATTCCAAGACCTGATTTGGTTTTGAATACGATGCCCTTACTACCCGTAGGGCAGTGTTTAGAGAATATAGTAGCATAGAAAACGAGGCATGAGTTCTGAAACGATGATACCTTGGAGAAGAGATAATGATGCCTTCAATGATGATTCATTAGATAAAAGGCCAGAGTTAGAGGAAAGTAGTCTCAGTGGATCAAGTTTGTTTGACGGAAATGCAAAGATGTTGATAAGTTCAATGGATTACGATCCTGCCCACCAGCCATGTGGCATCAAACTACATTTGTCCTATGTGATATGTTTGGGTTTGGAGGGGGAAAATGAAGGTTTCACCATTTTCTCAGTATGACAAGGAAAGTAATGATTCAGGTCATTAACAGCCATGTGGAGTTTAACTTCGTTTACTAGACCTCGTATGCATTTTGAGGATTTGCGTGACAGAAATACAAAGATGTAGATCATGATCCTGCCCACAGGCCATTTGAAGTCAAACTACATTTGTCTGATGTCCTTTGTTTTTAAGAGGGAATAGGGCAAAGGGAAGATTTTAGTGTTTCCTTTGACAGAAATACAAAGATGTTGATACGTTTTCATTGGATGATGATCCTGCCCACCAACCATGTGAAGTCAAACTAATTTGTCCGACATGATATGTTTGTATTGGGAGGGAGAATAGGAAGATTCCACCATTTTCTCACGAGTTCAAATAAAAGGCCAGAGTTACAGGAAAGTAGTCTTAGAGGATCAGGTTCCATTTGACACAAATGCAAAGATGTTGGTTTTTTTGGGAGTGGGAAGGGTTTTCACTATTTTGGAAAGTAGTAAAATTAGAAACAGAATAACATGAACTTATATGTTATATTTACTTTTCACAAGCCAAAGTGTTTCCCTCCACAACCACCTTCTAATGAACAAATACATGGCAAGTTTTTTTCAGATTTTATTCCTTTTCGAAAATGTACATTTTAGGAAAAACACTGCATACATAATATGGTTCTGTAGAAAAAAGCAAAACATACATTTCTGGTATCAATGAGTCTGATGCAAATGTGGCTTTAATAATTGTTACATGTAGTATGTGGTAGACATACTGTATACATGGAAATGTTTTGCTAGCTAAAGAATTATTTTCACTAATTTCATGGGGGGAAACAAAAACACCGAAATAATGTACCAGTCTAGAAATAAGAGAAAATTGGTCTTTGAGAACTAGCTGAAGACTGTGAAATCACAAAATTTTGTAGTAGTGAAAATATCTAGGTTTATAGTATATACAAATGTAGTACATGTATTAGCACCTGCAATCACTAAGTTTTAGGCTCCATTCTGTGACGTTTTCAAATAGAAAGGCTGAAAATCAATATAATTTTCATTTTAATGCATTTTCATGTGTTTACATGATAAACCAACAAATGTTTTTTGACCGTTTACACAAAACACCGAATATGGAACAATTAAAAAGATGCTATTGTACATATACACAAACATAGAAACACTGTTCAAACACATGTGTAAGTACATCATCGATGGGGTAAAATATGTGCATTTTTGAACTGTTGCGTTTTTTCAGTCATTTACACAATGCCGTTTTTGAATCTTTCCCTTATCACCCATTTATACTGACTTCAAAAACATATCATTTTCACAATGATCTACTTTCAGTAGCATTTTCAAATTGTTGCATTTTTATGTATGATTTTGTTGTCTCCATGTTGATGGTTACTATTAGGTGCAAGCTCAAAATCGTTTGAAAACAGCAGCATGTAAACGAGGCATTAGTATTTGCACATCAATTTATATTAAACATTGAAATACGTAACTTTGAACAAGTCAACTAAAACAAAGACATTTTCTTTTTCAAGGTGTTTGTATATGAAAATAACATTTACTATCAAGATATAACAGAAACGGAAGTAAGACAAGTTACAGCAGATGGTGTCCCAAACGTAATATTCCATGGCATACCTGATTGGCTGTATGAAGGTAAGTTTCACAAGCAATGTAGCCAATTAGCTGTATAGATTTTCAATCTTCGAGATGCATTACTTGTAATATCTTATCTGATTGGCTCTGGAGGAAATTTTCACTATCAGCATACCTGATTAGCTGCCAGATGTTATTTAAATAGTCATAATTTTTAATGTCTTATCTGATTGGCTGTATGGAGGTAAGCTCCACAAACAATACATGGATTATTGGTAAACCACCGCAATGCATCTAGCCAAAAGTTACATTTTAGCACCCAGACAAGTGTACATGTGGCTTAATGTAATTTTAAAAAACTCGCCAACTTTGAAATTCATAGATTCATCTACCAATATTTCGCTCTAACATTGCTGAAAAGTTTTGAGCCATTTTACAGTATGCTTGATCAATGAGAATATACTGGCTGTGAACCCCTAAAAAAGTTATCAGAGTATTTTTCTGTCTTCTTGATTGAATTCCATAACTTTAATTAGAATGCTGCCCGTAGTGCTTTTTCAAATTAGCAGAAAAATAGTCATTATATTCGGTAGATGCCTGCGGTGTCTTGAATCGTATATCTTGAGTAAAATTGATCTGGGGTTTTTTGAAAATAAAGGAGTGTCGGTTGTCTCGTGAATGCCTGTAGGCTGTCACTTGGTATTAAGATAACAAAATCAATTCAAGTCTAGTTGGTTTACTTAATATTTAAAGAAGCTGCCTTGGAATGTGAGATGTCAGTAGAATCAATAGACTCAATAATAGCTTGATACCCTATGTATGCCAACCTCAAGGCAAGAAATCTTAACTCTTTGTGTTTTATAGATACAACTTTATATCTATGCCTCACCTTCGCAGTTTATTAAAAAAGAAATCTCCGTGTAGCTGTTACAGCTTTCATAGCTAGTTATATATGTCAATCTCTAGACAAGAAAAACTAACTTTTTGGCTATGGACACGACTTTATATCGAAACCTTGATTTTCTGCTTTAAGAAATCTGTGTCAATCCCAAATAATAGTTGTGGCAGTTTTTCATAGCATGATGTATGTGAGCTTCAAGACTAGAAAACTAACTATTTGGCTACAGACACAACTTTATATCTAAACCTTGTTTTTGTGTTATAAGCAATCCGTTGATGCTAAAGTTAATAACTGTTACTGATTTCATAGCTTGATACCTTATTATGTGTATGTAAACCTCAGTGCAGGAAAAGCTAACTTTGTGTTTACAGACATAACTTTTATATCTTTTAAAGCCTTGCCTTTATGCTTTGAAGGTATGGTGTCTAATATTTAGGTGTTGAAAAACAGTTGTCATGGTGAGCAAAATTGACCCTGAACAACTGATAAAATGTTACATGGGATTAAAACATTAGGTAATCACTTAGTTTCAAGTTTTTATTTTTTACTGATTTTGTCTAAATTTTACTGATATATTTTAAAAACTCAATTTGATCTCAAAAAAAAACTTGAGATAAAATGTCCTCAGTTGAATAAAGTGATAGATAGCTGATGTTTCAGGTTTTAACTCTTCTATGAGCTTTTATTTCCCGCCAAATTTTAATCTACATTAAATTCCTTGGTAATTTTTGATGAATTTGTGATATTTTTGATGAAATAGTGAAGTATTATTGCCCTTGTAAAATTAGCATTGCAAAGTTTGTCTTTGAAAAATATTTAATCATTGCAAAAGTATCTGTCTTACAGATGAAAAAGAAATTTCATTTCAAGTGTAAATCCAATATGGTGCCACGTTGTTAGCAAGGGCTTGCAGACTACGTAGGTGGGGAAGTCTCCTTTGTGAAATCTAAAATCTGTTATAAATTAGATCTACCCATAATACCACTTTCCTTTCCATCTAATGAAAGGTAAAATCTTATTACTATCTGGTGTCGATAACAAGATTTGCAGCGCAAGTAGATCCAAAGAAGATTTTGTGTAAGATTTTTGGAAATCCTTTCAGCCGTAGGGGTGTGTATGTGTGGGTTGCATAGTATTGAAAATAATTGACAGTGTACAATTAAGTAGGACACTGCAATGTCACTGCCAGCTAGACAGGTGCAAAGCAATAGAAAGACTACTGATATTTCCCGTGTCATCAAAATGGAGGTTTTCGCTTTAAAAAATTTGAAAAATGATGATGCAAAATTTTGCTTTTCGTTGTTATCATAGTTTGTTATCAAAATTGAACTGTCATGTTGAACGTCGACTGAGCTCTCCGAAAAGTTTTGATATTCTTATGTCAAAGTTGACCAGACTTGTGCAGGTTTACACGATACCGATATAGAGGAAATGGGGGTGGGCCTCGAAGTTTGGAGATGCCAAATTGGCTGTTTTGTGGCCCCAAAACACTGGAAGAACATTGACGTTAAATCGTACAACCCATACTCAACGTGGACATATGGTAATGAGCTACTGTACAGGCTGGTGGCATGCCTCGTCGTCTGTGGTATCACCATAGCTGGAGGTAATCTAGTGGTTTTTTCTGTCGACTTTTCCTTCAATTGGTTGGAAACTACAAATAGGATATGCCTAGTACAAGATGCGAATACATGTATCCAGAATTTATCAACAATTTGTGAAAATTCGTTTCTGGCCAAAATGATTTCAGCCGACATAGCACACGACCAGGTGTCTGCATGTTATGGTATGTCAGCAATTGCTGGTTCTAAAGATGTCATTCATTCGGTTGGCAATCACTTTGTTTATCGATTACTACAACTATGTGGAGATATAGAGCTAAATCCTGGCCCAGAGAAGGATATCATCAAAGCCTTGGAGTCATTAAAGGCTGATCTTACAGGTGAAATCAAAAAGTCAAGTACCCAAATTAGAGAAGAACTTCTAGAACTGAAAACCACACAAAAACAACTGTCAGAGAACTATGCAAAGTTGAGTCAGGATCTTGTGTCAATCAAGGACTCTGTGAACAAGTTAAATGACGAAGTAAATGAGCTGAAAGAATCTCAGCACATCGCCGAATTAGACACTTGCGCCGTAAATGACAAACTTGACGAAGTTATCGACCGCCTAGAACAACTAGAGGACGACACCGACAAGTTAGAAGCTTTTTCAAGAAGGGACAATATAATATTTTATGGAATTGACGAGAATCAGAGCGAGTCCTTTGAGGCTTGTAAAGACAAAGTCATAAAGATTTTGAATCAAAATGTACGAAATAAGCAATGGCAAAGTAGAGATATTGTGCGTGCCCATCGTATTGCAGCACATTGGTCTGGAAAGCCGCGTCCCATGATAGCAAAATTCCATCATTGGGATGACAAGTTATTAGCACTAGGGGCACGGGAAGAGCTGAGGAAGGTGCACATTGGTATAGGCAATGACCTAACTAAACGCCAACGAAAAACTCTCGCCATGCACAAACGTGATGGCAAAACGGCGTACTATAAAAATGGAAAATTGGTCGTAACAGAAGGAAGAGCCACCTCAAGCACACAGCTAGTAGGAACTGAGACAGATGTCACCAAAAACCAGCAACAAATCGAGCAACAAACGCGCACGAAACAGAAACCAAGAACTAGACTCCAGAGCCGTATCAACTTGCAAGACTCGTTAACTTCTGAATAGGACATCGGCCGCGGCCCAATTTCATTCTTAACTTGGAATATCCAAGGTTTAAAGAATAAGTTCTTGTCATTCGACTTTGCTAACTTTATTTTGGAATTCGATATTATTTCTTTCGTCGAGACATGGGCGGGTGGAGAAAAACTTTTTGATGAATATTTTCCTGGATTTAAATCTTTTAGTTCAGTGCGACAGAGGAGATCAAATCGAGGTAGATATCCTGGTGGAGTATACACGATTGTTCGTAACAATTTAGTGGATAAGGTCCGTCGTATCAATTGTGATTTGCACGATTGTATATTTCTTTTAATTGAAGGTGTAGTATTTGGTCTAGAGAAAGATTTACTCTTATGTACTACATACATATCTCCTCAATACTCAACTATTTATGACTCCTTGTCAACCAGAAATGGTATTGAATTACTTGAAAATGAGTTGTTAAACATATTAGTAAAAATACCCGACGTGTACGTGGTTATCACGGGGGATCTGAATGCACGTACAGGTGTAGAACGTGACTTTATTATCGATGATGAAACTACGCATGTTATAGATGATACTGTCGTGTACGCTAAAGACCATTTTAATTTACCAAGGGTGTCAAAGGACAAAGAGTTAAATAGTTTTGGTCGTTCGCTTTTGTCTTTGTGTTATAGTTTTAATTTACATATTCTAAATGGTAGAACAGGTGAGGATGCAAATCAAGGTGAATTCACTTGCACCGCAAATGCAGGAACCAGTGTAGTTGATTACACTATTGTCTCGTCTCCACTTTTTGCTAAAATAAATTCTTTTTCTATCGTGTTAAGAACAGAATCAGACCATTTTCCAATGTCTTTCAGTATCGGATCAAACTGTCTAGCAAGTCAAAGGGCAAAGAAAGGCAGTTGTAACGTTGTCAAATGTGTTTGGTCCAGTAAGAAGTCGCTCTCTTTTTCAGAACACTTTAAGTACCAAGTTCGTACGACTAATTTAAATAGTATTATTGAAGATCCAGGTGCAGATCCCAGTAGTTTCTGTGATGAGTTAAGAGACACGTTTATGTCATCTGCTGCGCATTGTGGTATGATCAAACGTATATGTACGAACACTCGTCGACATAAACAACCTCCTTGGTACGACAACGAATGTCAAAGATTGAAAGAACATAAGTATGATATATTGAAACGTTTTCGACGCCAAAATGATACCACGTTACTTCATGAATACAAAGAAGCGAAACGGCATTTCAAAAACATTTTCCGTGATAAAAAGCGTAGTTATTTTGATTCGGTTAAATCATCACTAGAAACAAGCCTTCCCGATTCCAAATCCTTTTGGTGGACTTTGAAACGATTGATTTCTGTAAATCCAATATCAAATTATACAATTAGTTCTGAAGAATGGTTTGCATATTTTAGTAAATTATTTTCCCATGATCTTTCAAGTCAGGATGATTTTGCTATGTCTGACGAATTGAGCGAGATGTTAGATTCTTCAGATAATTATTCAGTTAACCTAGATATTGATTGGAACATATTAAACAGTCCTATTACTAACGAAGAAATTTTTGAAGCTATACGCAAGTTGAAACCAGGGAAATCAGCTGGACCTGATGGCATTCTAGGTGAATTTTTTAAATCTACTCAATATTTTTTTGTTCCCTACTTAAATGCCCTCTTCAATAAATTATTCGATACAGGAACCATCCCAAAGAACTGGTCTAAAGCAATTATTGTCCCTCTTCATAAAAAGGGTCCAACTGATTCTCCAGACAACTTTCGTGGTATAGCTTTGCTTAGTATTTTTAGCAAGCTTTTCACGTCAATTCTGAATAATCGTCTCATGTTCTGGTCGGAAGCACTTGGAAAGATAGATGAGGGACAAGCAGGTTTTAGACGAGGATATTCAACAGTTGATAACATATTTATTTTACAATCAGTCATACAGAAATACCTCTCCAGAAAGCGAGGCAAGTTCTACTGTGCTTTCGTCGACTTTTCCAAGGCTTTCGACACTGTTGAACGTAAACGATTGTGGTATGTCATTCTAAAGGGTGGTGTACGGGGTAAAATGTTTAATATACTCCATGCTATTTACAAGGATGTCAAATCACGTGTGCGTACCAAGGACAAACTAACTGATTACTTTGATTGCCCAATAGGGGTTCGACAAGGATGCATGCTAAGTCCGTTTCTGTTTTCTTTTTTCATTAATGAATTATCGACCAAACTTCATACTTGTGGCAGACGTGGTATACAACTCTTCCCGGATTTGGTGGAAATTTTCTGTTTATTATTTGCAGATGATATTGCACTTATTTCCGACTCAGTTATTGGTTTGCAATGTTTGTTTGATAACTTGAGTTCACATTGTAAGTTGTGGAAACTTTCTGTAAATTTAACAAAAACGAAAGTGGTTGTATTCAAAGCGGGTGGTAGACTATCAAAAACAGAGAAATGGTTTTTCGAAGGAAAACATGTTGAAGTAGTTTCATATTACAAGTATTTGGGGATTGTCTTTTCATGTCGTTTATGTTGGTCAACTGCAACAAAAACTTTGGCCCAACAAGCAAGGAAAGCTTTCTTTTCTGTAGCTAGGGCTGCAAGAAAGACAGGAATGTTACCTTTTGCAGTCTTTTTTAAAATTTTTGATACTAAGATTTTACCGATACTGACATATGGGTCAGAGGTATGGGGATTTCAGAGGCATGAATGCATTGAGAGAATTCAATACCTAGCCTGTCGTACATTTCTAGGAGTTTCCACTAATGCACCAAATGTAACAGTATTAGGCGAATGCGGTCGTTACCCAGTTTTCTTGTATACTGCCAAGCGTTGTATGAAATATTGGGCTAAAATTTTGAACATGCCATCATATAGATATCCGAAGAAATGTTACAATATGTTATACATTATTGAAGAATCCGGGGAAAGAGCCAGGAAAACTTGGGTAAATGACATAAAGAACCTTTTATTTACTTGTAATCTACATGAGTTTTGGGAATCTCAAACAGTGAGAAATGTTGATAAGTTTTTGTTTATATTTGTCGAGAAATTCAGAAAGGTTTTGTTTTCCCAATGGTACAGTGAAGTGTGTTCCCTTGATAAGTTGTCTTTGTATCGTGAGTACAAATTTTCTTTGGAGCCGGAAAGATACTTACGGTCAATCAACATTTCTAGTCATAGGCAAATGCTTGCTAGGTTTCGCTGTTCGTCACATTTCCTGCGCATAGAGACAGACAGAAAACACGGCATTGAAAGAAACCAGAGAATATGTTTATTGTGCGATTCAAATGAAGTCGAAGACGAATATCATTTTTTATTAGTATGTTCATTTTTCAATCATTATAGGGAAAAATATATTTCTAGATTTTACTTTGATCCTCCGTCTGTACAGAACTTTGTCGATTTACTTTCTTCTAACAATGTAGATACACTACAACGTCTCGCAGTATTCTTATTTCATGCCATGAAACTACATAAAGAAGTTAACAGTGTTATGTAACAGTTTCATTGCCTTTTCAATACTGCTTTACTGTAATATTGGTATATTGTATCTTTGGGCCGATGGCCTCTGAATACGGAATAAATAGACCACTTATCAAAATTGAGTTATTAAAATATGTCTGTCTTGTTTGAAAAATGTGAAAAATAAGGAACAAATATTGAGCCTTTCTTCTTCACTGAAATGTGGTCATTTCTAAATTTTTGTGTTTCTTCAGAGACAGAGATGGGTTTAGCAAACTATGAGAAGTGAGCTCTGTCAGAATAAGTTAGCAGTAGACATGACAGTGCATGATTCAATTTGCAATCAGCTGTTCAATATCTTGTGTCATTCAAATATCAATACTGTAGTGCCAAAGATAGTGTTATGCAAATATTTGTTCATAACATCAAAGTTTATGTAAATCAAATATCAGTTCTACCTCCAAAATCGATTTCAACTACCCAGTAGTTTTTGCACAGCTGTCAATTTTTGGCATGTTTTATTCTTGACATCAAAGCTTGCATTATTCAAATATCAGTTTTGTAATGCCAAAGCTTGTGTTATGCAAATATCTATCCTGTAATGTAAAAGTCTAATAATATGTAATTTAGTTCTGTAGCGTCGAAGCTTGTGTTGTTCAAATACCAATTCTGGAGAATCCAAAGTTGGAAAGGAAACGTCTTCTGTTGTTATAAAAATCCAATATGTCAGCCAACACAGCTGTAGGTATCAACAAATAAGAGCTGTAGGTTGATACATAAGCCCCATAAGTAATACAATAGCAGTCGTTTAGTAGGTGGCCTTTTTTTTTGGAATCCTCAAAATAAATCTATTTTCCTCCTGGCTAGAACAGGTAATGAAGCGGCTTCTTTTAATGCTAACCGACGAATTCAAATGAATAAAGATAAATATCTCCTCAATTTCTAGGGTTCTGAGTAGAAAACGGTGATAAGAATTTTCCCCCAAAGTCACAAGTAATTTGCCCGTACAGCTAGGATGCATCGAAGGGTATGATAGCTACAGTTTTGTAAGCGAGAACCCACTCAAAAAAAAAATTGCAAGGAAATTGAATTTTTCAATCACACCTTGTGTTGAAAACGTTCCCTGTAATATCTCTCTGAAATCTTGAAATCTAATTAAAGTCAGGTTACTGATCAACTCAAGAATTAATGAAATTCATGCAATTTTTTTCGACCATAAATTGAAAATTAGGTGTTAAAATTGTCTCCATGGATGTACAATACTCAATGCAGTATATATATCAAAAGTACAGATCTTTTCACTTCAGAATGACAATATTTTTGCTTGATGCCCAGGGAAGTCCTCAATTAGGTAGATTAAAATATTTCCCTTGATAAGAAGTCCTCCCTGGATAGTTACATAATATCCCAAAATCTTCGACTTCAATTTCAATTTTAATAAATGTAAACTAAACAAAACAGATGGTGCTCTCTTTGATTACATGTCTAGATATTTCATGTTTATTGACAAATCTTGAATGATTCAAAATATTGCTTTCTTGTTAAGATTTAAGAATAAAACTTTGTAATAGTTGATCAGTCCAAAACTTTAGAAATCCATTTTAAGCTCAGAATATCAAAACATGATTCTGTCATACTGTGTTTGTAACAGAGTATTAAATGCTTTCAACATTCTTCCCCTCAGCAGATATTTTGATCTGCTCAAAGATTTAATTGGCGTGACAAAATTTCAGCAGCAACATCAGTTTTTTAAACATCCTCATTCTAAAGTTTTGTCTTGCATAAGTGCATAAATTGGTTTTAATTGTGACTAAAATTTCAACAAACACGATGTCAAGTGCTTCCCTTTTGAATTTGTTGTCACACACCTTAAAGCTGGTTGTATTATGATAGTTTTGACGGACCAGAATTTCAAGTGTCTCACAATAGTTAACAAGACAGTGTACTAAACTGGTTGCATGTAATGAGACAGACTTGCACAATGTTACAATTATCCAAGTTGTTCTTAGTAGTGGGGAAAGAACAGAAGTAGTTTTAATGCTGTCTCTTCAGGAGTGTAAAGGTTTTATAGGTAAAGGAGCAAAAAGTGTCAAGTTTTAATTTCTGTGTCGTCAGAAATCTTAAAGTACATTAAGGTGAGGGCAAACCAGGTGATCTTAATTGCTATGTCTACCTAAGTGCTGAGATAAGTTTGTCAAGAAAAAAAGCTGTTAGCTTTTACAGACGAGGGATAATTAGTAACAACAAGCTTAGTCAAGAGCTGCTAAGAAAACCATTTCATCCAAACCATCCAGCATGTACGACAGGAAGTTTGTAGATACATGGAAAAAGATAAGATTCTTTATAAAATATCTCCTCTACCATGTTATTGTTAAACAGCCATTGCCTAGAACACGGTTTTCTGAGATTGTAAATTGTTCCACAAGAGTTTCCAGAAATCTAGAGAGAAAAAAATACTTTTATGAAATCTCCTCCACCATTTCATTGTAAAGCAACTGCTGCCAGGAATTTATTTTCATCAGGACTGTAATTGTTCCACATGAGGTTACAAAAACACAAAAAGGGTGAGATTTTTTAAGATCTCCTTTGCCAAGTAATTAGAAGACATTTGTTGCTTTGAATACTCTATTTCATCACGCCCATCAAAAGTGTTGCAGACTAAGATTTCAGAATCACACATAAACCAACTAAACCCTGATGTTTAGGAGTTGTAAAAGCTTTAATTCTTCACATAGCCGTGCAACAAATTTCAAAAGTATAAATTTAAGTCACTGTTGTTTGAACTATTATAGCCTGAAATACGATATACAAAATGTATTTTAACCACCAAAATCATGGTAATAGTTCATTTGACAACTGATTTTATTGGCATATTTGTCACATAAACAATCTAAAATATCAACATTTTGAAACTACAAAATATGATTTTTAAGTGACTTTTGTTTGCACAACTAAAACCTGGAAAAAAAATTTATCTGCAGAAATCATGTAAAAGTTCATTCGATAACTGACCTTATTGGCATTGTTACATGTATTTAAAGTCTTAGGCAAGAATTACCAGTAGGGGTATATCAATTGTACATCATTAACATCACTTCGAAAAACAGACCAAAGGCTTTATATACTAGGAGAGCTAGACTTGCTGACTCCGGCCTGCTTTGCTTTGTCTCTATAATGACTACATCGTCTAAAATTTTCATCATTTAACCTGAAGACGTAATCGTCAATATTTCATGGATTCTATAAATTTAAACGTACTCCATACTGGTGTACATGCGAGGATTTTAAAAAACCATTTCAAACTTTAAGCAATAAAAGATGAATTTTATTTTTAATGAACATGCACTGAAGGCTCTCAGTGGAAACTATTCAGGAACAGAAAATGTACAAATTCAAAATTTGTTAATTTTTGTTTAAAGTTATAAAACACAATTTTTTTATCTCATGGGAGTGATTTCAATGAAATCAAACCAGGACTACAAAGTTCTTGATCTGTAGTCTGCTAAAAGTAAATCGGGGTGATTTTGTAATTAGATTATTAAAAACTGTAATTAATTTATTAAAAATCAAAACCATAAGTTAGACCATATGCATATTTATCATGTAAACTTTGGCAGTGAATCTTCAGCTCAAACTACAAAGAATTTGGTATGTAAGTCAAAATCATACAACATTTATCGTAATATAAAATACATTTTACATGATTTTTTTGTAAAATTAAACTTTGAATTATAATTTCAAATTTTAGACTATAAATTAAGTTCTTGGTCTGTACTTTATTGTTAAAAGTCAAATGTCTATATAAGTACATTTACCGACAGATAAAATCATTTGTTGTAAAATTAAACTGCAGTTACTTTAAACTAGAATAATGAAATTCTTGATTATATATGACTGTACAAAGCACATTTATCAAAATGTAAAATTTAGATGATTTTTGTCAATAATTGTTAAACATTTGCTGTAGTTTGTCATAAGACAAAGTCAAATGTCACATTTATCAGAATCTAACATTTTGAATAATTTTGTCTTCAAATTACACTGCAAAACTCAGGGACTCGCCGACTATACAATTTGTAGTCAGCAGTTTGCAAATCATAGCTGTACTGCATTACATTATCAAAATGTTTATTTTAGATATTTTTGTCATAACTGCAGAAAATTGATAGATAAATAGCTAACATCATATCATATTTCCTTCAGAAAAAGAAATTGTCTCTGATTGTCATTGTACAAGCCAAATTATTCCGTGTCGTGATGTTTACTTTCTGGTAAACGGTATCATTTTTTGTACAGGTACAAGTTTGTACCATGAAAATTACTGCATCAAATTGAACCTGTACACTAAAGAGATGCTTGTTCAGTCATGAATTGGTGTAATTTTGGCTGCGGTACGACATCTACACACCAGTTTGGTTGAAGACATGTAATTGAAAGTACAATTGTGTTAACAACAGTAGAGATAATTAGAAACTGCCCGGGTATTGATGAATGGAACAAATAGATTGCACGAATAATGTGTAGCCTCAAGGAACGCTGATGAAGTTGCAACTCCACCTTACCACTCAGTGGATGATTAAAGGCAGCTATAATCGATCAGGAAATTATAGGTTTTGTTAAAAGATGCACGATCTATGCCATGATGAAAAATTCATGATATTGCACTGAGAAAGACGTCTGTAAAACGCCTCAGGTTTCCAGTCATGAACCCTCGTCACATATTCACAGATGCATGTATCAGGAAAGTTAGCCAACATTTTTTTTATTTTGTGTTTGATATTCAACTGTAACCTTTGTGGAACTTTCTGTATCAATTTTGGTATGATAGTTGTTGTAAATAGCTTGTGAATTTTATAATAGTAAATGTTGATGTTTATTTAACTGTGCTGAAAGTGCTTTACAATTATTACCCCTGGCACTTTCTCATCTCCCCAGGGAGCATACAATCCATTGCAACCTCTCTAAGCACATAGAATTAAGTATTCACATTGCAACCTCTATCCTACCAGGTCCCTAATTATACAGCTAGGTTGACTGAGGCACAAGAATGGTTGAAATCTTGCCCAAGGACCTAGCCATTCAGAAATGAATTATGGCGGCCAGGCTTGAACCTGCAACCTGCAGATTCCGAGCCAGCCACTCTGAGCATTCAACAATCATGACTACATATATGTGGGAAACATTAGCCATGAATACTATAAAAAGTTGACTTTTCTAAGCAAGTACTCCTTGTCTGTGTCAAATTCCACCTCAGAAGTTGAAATAAATTGAAATCATAGGATTAAGTTTCTGTTTAATCAACCCAGGGATTTTTGTTCAGGAACAGACTCAAATGAAAATATTGCAAACCTTGAATTTTTTTTTTTTTTTTGCAAACGACAAACTTTTGCTTCTTTTGCTGAGAATTAATGAAAACATATAATGATTAAAATGTATTCTGTACATAATTGGTTGTGTACCAGAGTCAATGTGTGCAAAAATTACAAATTTAAATTTCTCATACTAGCTATAATATAGGTTTTCAGTAATTCTCTTGTTAGGTGGCGGTAGGCCATATTTATCCTCCGTAGTGTGGATGTATATATAGACTTAAAATAAAATAGGGATAAGAACGGAACAGTTCCCCTTTCTGATACATGAAATAATACATACAGGTATTTATGTCGTTGTGTAGGTTTGTTCAGAAAAGGATTTACTGAAAGACCACATATTCAACAAAGTACTCCAACTCATTCCAGAGAACATCAAAGACTAGATTTAGCATTTTCCCGCCAGCCTTGCAATTTAAAAACTGACAAGAAAGCCATGAAGTAAATTACCAGTTCTGACATGACTTATGGCTATAACATTCACACATACGTCAAACCTGACAATTCTAGTGAAGTTGTGAAGAACACTAATTGAATGTTGAAAACTACCCAGTGCTAGGTACACCATCAGCCTGTGGGCCCTTATACTATGCCCGTCAAATCACCTATGGTGTCAGTGACAAATTTTTCATTCTTGATTTTACTCCAAAATAAAAACCCTGCCAAGGTGCAAATTAGTTCAAAATTCCAGTCATGTTTGTATTGTAAACTTGCTCAGATACTTTTTTATATCACATACTAAAACTCACTTTTTGCCCAAACTTTAAATTTTGTCATTGATGATGTTTCCACGTTCATAGCAACTGTTTTTAACAATTTCAGCGTAACATAAATCTAAAATGTGGCAAACATTTGGAAAAATACATATTTTGATCAAACGATTTTCAGACAAGTTTCTCTTTTGCAATATCTAAATTATCTGCCAGGAGGTGCCAAGGTTATGTGTCAATGAAAATTGCCATCTCTATATAATTTCCAATAAAAATGTTGTTTCCATGCCAACAATGTGCAAACATAATGTCTGTATGCTAAGTTACCAAGATAATTTGTCAATGAAAAAATTGCTGTCTTCATGCCAATAGTTGCCGAGGTTACTAAATTTCTTCAAATGTCCTTTTTCTTTCAGAGGAGATATTGAGTACAAACAATGCCATATGGTGGTCATCTGATGGTGCCTACTTTTGTTTTCTTACATTCAATGACACCGATGTACGAGAGGCCAATTACATGAAGTACGACTATAAAGTTTACGCCGACGTAGTGGACATCCCATACCCAAAAGCTGGTGCTGCAAATAATCCAATAGTTGCACTGTCAATATACAACACAAAACTTAAAACAATTTTACCAGTGTACCCACCAGATGAACTAGCAGATCAGTAAGTTTGAAATAATTATAACGTATCTACTATACTTAGTCTAGATGCTATATGTGACTTCCAATCTCAAGAGCTCTCTTCAACCCGTCTAGCTCAATGAAAAGTCATGGACCAAAGGTTGTTCATGCAAATGAGTAAACCTCCAGCTGTTAGAATGACAGAACAACTATAAATAGTACCCTGATATGATAAATATACCATATTTGGACATTATGTCACTGCCCCAATGAAGTCTATCGTATCACCAGGCATAATTCTGTGATTGATTAACAAAGGCATGATGTTAATGACTTCGTGTGAATTTGAAATTTGAAATTTCATCTTGGGACCTCGTTGAGCTGTATGCGAGAAGAAATTGGAAGCCACGGACAGCATCTAGACTATATATATACGAAGCTTGTGTGCGTCTTACGAACTACTAAAATGTATGAATCTCAGGATAGAATAGACAGGTCCTGACAAGATCAAACAATTATCAATGTGTTCCGTCAGTATTAATTAGTAAAGACTTTATATCACAAAAAAAAATGCAAAATTCTGGGTTTTGAAATGATAAGTATCAGTACAATTTAATAGTACCATTATGTTTGGAAGCAGCTTGCCAACCAAAGTGAGGGCCAGAATAATTTAATATTTATATTACAGTGCATTTAGAAAAAAATCCTTCCCTAATCCCAGATTTATTACATTTATCTATTCGTGATGTGTTTCCTGTACATTAGTGTAATGGTCGTAGCGTATTGTACACATGTGCCATGACCTGGAGCTTGCCATTATGTTAGGGGGTGGCTGAGCCATACTGAGGGGCACATAATTATTGATCAGTAAATTGCTCAAACACT
This sequence comes from Glandiceps talaboti, assembly GCF_964340395.1. NCBI lineage: Eukaryota > Metazoa > Hemichordata > Enteropneusta > Spengelidae > Glandiceps > Glandiceps talaboti. The sequence continues at coordinate 11,139,779 of NC_135568.1, read as the reverse complement.
ATTTTATACCTGTTTGGAAAATTTTGTGTTATCCATTTATAATTAATTGTCAAATTTTTTTTTGCACCACAGGGATCACTATTTCATGGCATTGTCATGGCCAGACAACAACCGCTTTGCAGTGGTCTGGTCCAACAGACTACAGACACATTCCATTGTTGTGCTATGTCAAGCAGATACTGGATCCTGTTCCCAAAATTTTGAGTATGAAATGTCACATGGTTGGCTTCTATTGGTAAGCAATGAGCTTTAACCCTATGATGTCATAATAAGGTGTTTGTGTTTGTCCTTAAGATTGGAAAGGCAATATTTCTATTTCTACATGTAACCGTTGATCTGCTGTTGATAATCATTTGCATATGTAGTGATTTACATATGTTTAGTGATTTACATATATAGTGATTTGCATATGATGTGATTTAGATAGGGTGATTTGCATACAAAGTGATTGACAAATTGTGAATTATTTATGGTATTCTTCATTGTCAAATAGACAACGTTAGAACGAGAGTGCAAATTTACCAACAAGGTTCAAAGAGAGAAAACTAATTAAGATTTTGTTGCAACTCTTGACTTTTTTACTGAATTTGTAAATCTTGTTATTCACAGCATCCACCAGTATTCACACAGAGTGGAGGAGAATATTTCACCAAGTTGCCACGGAAACAGGGCAATAAGGGAGATTTCAAGCACCTGGCAAAGATTACAGCACCTGTAAGTTGACATCAAATGAACAGTCTTGAGAAAATACACAATTCAGTATTTACAGCGCAACATTCAACATAGATTAGTCACTTGAATTATAATAGGCTAAAGATTCACCAATATCAAACAAATGTACCTACCAGAAAGGTACAGACAGTTGGCCCATAAACAAAAGTAAACACCACTAAAAACCATCAAGTTATAGACTGTTTCCCTTTAAGCAAAAGTAACCACTACAGACTGTGTCCCTTTAAACAAAGGTAATCACCAGAGACCACAAAGTTACAGACTGTGCCCCTTTAAACAAAAGTAACCACCAAAGACCATAAAGTTACAGACTGTGTCCCTTTAAACAAAAGTAACCACCAAAGACCATAAAGTTACAGACTGTGTCCCTTTAAACTAAAGTAACCACAAAGACCATAAAGTTACAGACTGTTCCCTTAATAGATCAAACGTGTACCAGAATAGAAATGCATTTTTGTCTGTGAATATTCATTTGTGATGAAATGTTATGACATATTGTCCCTGACCCTAAGGGGCAAAGTCAACATCATCACAGGTGATAACAGTTCCTGTCTGATCAAGAATGCATTACAAAACAAGCCAGGCCGCTTAGCCTGACGCAACTAAAATGATCACAAAGGAGAAAAAAATATCCCATCGACTTTTTTCTTCATCAAACCTGACAAGTTGATCCCTTGAGCAAAGTTCTGAAAATGGTCGATCGTTCCAGCTCACCTTTTACACTTTGGATGATTCATCAGTTAGAACTGACTCTGAGTCCGTGTCTAGCTTTACATGCTTTTCCCTCCTCGGGGATAAACATCGTCTTCAATCACTTCTGGTGTATGCACCGTAGCACGATTGCCCCATACAAGTCATCAGATTCAGCATCTCACAATCATTTGCAACACTACCTTTTCATGATTGCCTTTAACCTCCATCAGAGTCACTTTCACACTCTGTCAGTTTATGGATGGATGGTGCAACGATCTGTCTGACATCCATACTATTTCAGGCGTCATTGATGTGTGCAAGAATCAGATAACTTTCATCAGTCAGTCAGTCAGTCAGTCACACGGAAGTTTCCCTAGCCCCTAGCAAACACGTAATAAAGACAATAAATCTACCATAATCACGTATCAACATTTTATCAGCAACATCTGCCAGTTCCTCACAATCAGTTAATTGACAACGTGAATAAATTTACAAAACTATTCAGTGGTTTTTTCCATAAAGTGTTTATCCACACTCTCAAAATTGATTCTGGTTTTTTCACTAAATTTAGGGTACTTTTAGAACTTCATAAATTTTGCAAATAACTTCACTAAGATTGCCCTTTTTTCAGTGATTTTTTCCACAAGATGATTTCCCACATTCTCAAAATTGATTCAGTTTTTTTGCTAATGTTGGGAAACTAACGCGAGGAAGGAGTGTATTCTTGAAGTAAAACTGACATACACATATACATGTAGTTACCCATACATCATTACATTGAATACGTTTACGACAGTGATCAGTGATTTTCCCACTTTCTCAACAATTGCATGATTTTGCAATCATTATAAAAGTTATGGAACAAAATAGAAGTGGGAAATCAGATTTTGGCATATTACATTTTCAGGTTGTGTACCGTAATTTTGATTTAAGAGCCCCATAAAATACCTCAAGAAGGAGGGAAGATTTTACTTTCCCTCTCCCCATAATAAAAACACTATGTGACTCTGTTGTTGTAGTTTCAATGACTTTATATTGTGGTAGATTTTGGAAGGACGACAGCCATAGTTTCCCTAAGATGAATGTGGTTTTAAAGGTATTCGTCCCTACCTTTTCTCTAAAATGGAATCTTCCTTGACAATAGAAGATACCAAAGTATAGTCATTAATAGGTTGGTGTGGCTATGTTTTGCAGGGAAGTGGGGGAGGCTCAGTGGACTTTGTAACTGATGGTACGTGGGACGTTGATGATATTCTGGGAGCTGACGAAGACTTAAAAAGAGTTTATTTTACCAGTACTGAAATGCCATCTCCAAGGTCCAGACATCTGTGGTAGTAAGTATTTCTTTCAAAATGTATCAAAATTATTTGGTAAAAAATAATGTCAGGTTTAGTCGCGAGTTTATGTTGTCAAGTTTTTAGACTGTTCAAGAGGTCGTGTTAAAAGGTGAAAGGTCACATCGAGGAATCAACTATTGATACACTTCAGTGGGTCTTCCTTTGTCTTGTTTCATGATCCAGCTCAGCTTCCTGTAAATAAATAAGTAAAGGTCAACATGTAGCAGGGTTGTAGGTAATTTTAAAAGTAGCAGGTGAAACTAGAAGAAAAATAAGTAGTGATATCGACAAGGGAGACCCATGAATAAACAGTGGTTAATAAAGAATTTGCATCACAAATTTGCAGAAAAAAAGCTGGCAAGAAAATTTGGAGTATTGTTTTTTTCCAGCTACCAGTCCTTAGCTTCATATACATCCCTGGTGTAGTAAACACGTAAATAATCAGTATGGTTCTTCAAAGAATGTTCTGGAGAAAAGGCAACAGAACTTTTTTTAACAAAAAATCTGTGGTGTGGGACAAACATTTCCTGAGTATTGGCTATCACAGAGTAAAAAGACTAATTTTGTAAAATATCAGTTGTATTAAAGTGATTATCACAAATAAAAATCCCCAACTTTCATTTTTGAGCAGTTACAACCGCCAAATTGTCAACTGACAACAGCTGTGGTTAACCATTTATCATCGAAACAAAAATCTGACAATTTCATATTTTTAAAGTAACCTTTTTTTGTGAGCAACTTGAGATGAAAGTGAAAATGTTAACAAACGACAGTTTTGTTGAACCGTTTATCTTTGAAAGGGTATCCCCAATGTTCATCCTTTTTGAGTAGCCACCTGTTTGTTCAAGTACACTTATAATGACCTAGCTAACAGAGTACATAGTCACATAAATTGGTCAGATGATGTCCCTCAAGGGATCTAGTACATGGAAATGTATAGTACAAAATGTCAATAACCCAGGCATCAGTTTGTGTTGTTAATTTAATGATTCCGTGGTTGTAAGTTTAATGAGGAAATAGTTGCATCTCCTGGGATCTTCAGGTTTACTTTAATTACAAAATAAATGGTTAATTCATCTAGAATGACAAGGACACATTACTTTCCATTCTCTGTCAGAATTCATCTACAATGACTAGTGTGTATAACTTGAGGGCGCTGTGTATTTCACACACTTTGTCTGTCTTTTAAAGGGATACACCACTCCAGGAAATAAAGACATTTACATAAAGTATAGGTTCTACAATTACTTGCAATTTCAGAGAAACAAATTGATTTTGCACCTTTATTGCTTGGACATTTTGCTGCATCATGAGAAAGAGCCATACACTTACAATACTAGTATAGTTTTAAAATAGTGGGTTTTATGTGTATCAAAGCTTATAAAATGAGGGGAATTTTCATAAACGATGGGTTCTGGAATCATTTCATGATTGTACGTCACCTACAATTACTTGGAATTTCAGAGAAACATCAGAATAATGACTATTCGTGGTTCAACAGAAAAACAAAAGATTTTATAGTTTGACCACTAGGGGTGCTATTCTTCCTGGAGTGGTGTCCCCCTTTAATGACTTGGTTTCTGTAACTTTATACACCCTAAATCTTTAAACGGTTAAACATATCAGTTTACTATAAAGATTAATTTCTAAAAATGATGAATGTTTTTACACATTAGTGAATAAATCTTTCTTTCATTTTTTTCCAGCGTGGACCTGGATAGTAACAACGAAGGTGAATATGAGAGGCATTGTATGAGCTGTAATGTGACAAATAGAAATTGTTCTTTTCTACAACCTTTGTTCAGTAAAACAACAAAATTTTATGCCTTAAACTGCCTTGGACCAGATTTACCCCAGTCTACGCTCCACAGCTCTGAGGACTTTGCACTACTATATGTGTTTGAAGATAATTCTAAACTGGCTCAGAAATTAGAAGGTAAAGCTGTGCCCAAGAAGATATATCTTGAGATTCCCACAGAGGGGTACGAAAATCCGGGAATGTATGCCGAGTTGACGCTGCCAGCTAAGATGGATAATGCCAGGAAACATCCGTTGCTTATTGATGTGTAAGTAATTTGATGAAGTGCAAAATATTTGTTATTGTTTGTAAACTTTTTACACACTTTTTAGCTTTTTTTTGTCATTTATTGAGTTACAAACACGGATTTGGTCGATGCTGTTTCACTTTTTATTTTTGAAGGAAAACTTAGTTTTTCGACACTAGTAATCCAGCCTTCAGTGTGGTAGATTACACAAGTGGGTGATAGCGGTTCTCATCACCCTGTGATGAAGATAATGTAAACATTGGAAGTCCCAAAACAGCACTGCAAGTTTATGAAACTTGAACTCCCTACTGAGTCTATAATTAAACCAACATTCATTTGATAGCTTATCGCTGTTGTATCAACATGTTGTGACAATAGTTTTACTTTGTGTCTATCTCAATTACCAGAATATTAATAAGAATTCAAAATCCAAAAGAATTACCCATTTGTCATCTCTATATGACCACTTTAACAGTCAGTGGCAGCCATATCGATAAATATTATTATTACTAACTTCTCACCTTCCCTTCCCCGATAGTTATGGTGGACCAGGAACACAAAAAGTGCAAGAAATATACTCCCTGGGTTGGCCTGCTTATTTATCAAGTCAGTATAATGTCATTGTGGCCAGCATTGATGGAAGGGGAGCCGGTTTCTATGGTGACAAGTTTATGTTTGAAGTATACAAACAACTAGGGTCAGTTGATATAGAAGACCAGGTGACAGGTGCTAAGTAAGTTTCTTATTTTTCTTCCTGTTGACTTATTCCCCACTATTTTGCTTCGTTCGGCCAAGGAAAATACGCATGACCTAAGGGGCCTTGTCACTACAAGTCAATTGACTTAATACTTCTTAGCATAATTGATTTTTTTAAATGACAAAATTGTGTTGATTTGGAACATTTTGATGTAGACACATCATGACATACAATGACCAGGGTATTAAAATACCGTACTATTTGTTTCAACATGTTCAGCCTGGCTTGTTTGTGGTAAGTTGTGGGCAGCACGAGAATTACTGGTAACAACGCCCTCTGGACAGTACTATAGTATAGTAGTATTGTCAACAGTTCTGTGAACATAGAGGGCGTTGTTACCAGTAATTCTACCTCCTTGTCCCGTATTCAGGGACAGACATTGCTCTGTAATCAATCTCTTTCTGATGAGGGGAAGTCAACAACACCATCTGGTCATAGAGGGCGCTATTATTTTTTGTCAGGTCATTAGTGTCATTGAAAACTAGAAATCAGAACTGGGACTTGTTATGTCTGATATGCCCAAGTTTTTCCGATAACATGGCAGGAATTTATTTATCTCTTTAATAATTTTTATATTTGAAAAATATTGCTTTGACCACAAAACTGACATGCATGAAGGTCAGGAAGACAAATAATTTCTTTTGTTTTTGTTTTCAAATTAAAAATTTTTGGATCGGTCAGGGTTATCAGAAACACAGTATTTTTTATTGCACCATTTATTCTATTTAATGGCTCTGAAAGCATCAAGCACCATTGGATGCACACAAACTATAAACTGGACTATGTATTACTATTAAAATTAGTCTTCATTTTAATGGTTCCATATTTTTGTGCTTTATTTCAGTCATATTAAAGATTTGAAATATATTGATAACAAGAGAGCAGCTATATGGGGTTGGGTAAGTATTAATTGCTATGAAATATAGAAATCATTGTGTCGAAACAAAATTGAAAATTAGAAAACAAACCAAATTTCGTAGTCCATCTATTACATAAAGCAGACTTGCTGGCGCCCTCGTGTGGTAGACATACCATAATTATGTTCATTGCGTATGAATAATTAATCTCAGCCAGGCATTTGAAAATTTGTTAATTTGGTTGTTTAGCGCAACTTTTTTGTAATCCAGGTTTTCACTGAAGTGTTCAATTCTTAGAGAAAAAAGAGAAAAATATTCACTTTGCCTGTCTGTTACCTAAGGGGTGTGACCAGGAAAAAACTTGACTGGCTGTTTACACAAAAACAGAAGATGACATGCTGAAATATAATTTATTCAGATATGATCATTATATATGTAAACTTTTCTAACTTTTCACATTTCCATAAATATACAACTGGCCAAGATTGAAACATTGATGGAGGGAAAGTAAACAAATGAATTGGATTATAGCATAAATAACCCTTGGCAGAGCAGAGCACGAGAGTACATGAAGTATTCTACAATTCATTTGTTTACTTTCCCGGGTTGCAATATCATTTTGAAGCATTTCCAACCCAAATATTACAATGGGACACCAGTACTGGCAAACTAAATACTATAATTTGATTATTTGTGAAAATTTCTAAAATGAAAAAGTGTTATGGTTTTGTTGCAGTCGTACGGAGGTTTTGCATCTGCCATGGCGTTAGCAAACGGTGGGGATACCTTTACATGTGCCATGGCTGTTGCACCAGTAACAGATTGGAGATATTATGGTAAGTTTGATTTCTTCATTGTGGTTGTTTCTAGAGGGGGATGCCCACAGTAGTTTATGGTAAAAACTGCAAGAATAATACTTTTGACACCAAGTCAACTATTAGCTAGCTAACACAGACACAAAGTTAAACATTTACTATTATGCAAAATTAGGCATCTATATAGGAAATTTACTTGATAAATATTGTGAGAACAGTATGTGGTCAAATCTTTGCAAGTTTAATTGTACAATCAAGAAGGTTCATGATAATTTATATGTCAAGAATTTTGTAAATCTTGGTACAGGTAATTACATAATTAGAACATATAGATTGTTCAAAACAGTTTTTGCTTTTGAGAAATTATATGGACATTGATGTAATTACATTTACAGTCTCTGAGGGCAAGTTCAACCTTATTCGTGTATATCTTAATTACAAAGTGATTAGGCATTGCTATCAACTCATACAATAACAATAGTTTTACTTTGTGTCTATCTTAGTTTGCCGATAGCTCGCTTTCCAGGTTTTGAAAACTTCAAAATGTCCCATTGCTCTATTGCACACCTAACAATCAGAAGTGATAATTGTCGGGCAAAACTAAACATTGTATACACAAATGAAAACTTTAGATGTGATTCATGCTAACACACACCATACTATGTACAACAGATATCTATGATCAAGAGGGGAGGACAACAAAATATGTATTAACTTTTGAGAGGCCTAACATTAGCTGTGACTAATACTTTGATGACATACAAGAAG